>NC_053023.1:639844829-639972329 GCF_003073215.2 Triticum urartu | reverse complement strand
TCGCATCGGTCGACCGCCCGCGCCCGCCCTCTCTCGCCTCCTCTCGCTGCCACTGCCAGGCGGGCCCCACCCGCCAGGCCGTCCTCAACCTCCCACACCGCACGGGATAAACACTCGCCGCCGCACTCCCGCAACCGCCGGCCGCCTCTCTCGCGGATAACGCTTATCCGTCGACCCCGAGCCCTCTGACCTCGCCTATATAAAGGCCAGGACCCCCTCTTTCCGTCCTCGCTGTCCCGCTTCTCCACACGCCGCCCATGGCCGCCGCTGTCGCCGTTTGCAGCTCACCGGAGCCGCGCCGCTCCGTCGTCCTTTCCGTTGCTAGTAAGCCACCACGGCATCCATCTTCTTTGTCAAATGACTTCCCTCGGCAAGGCACACCCGTTTGACAAATTTTTCTCGGCTAGGTTCCGCCGGAGACGACCCCCCGACGACGCCCGACCTTGCCGGAGCCCACGGAGCGCCGCCGCCTTCGCCTCGCCGACCCCGACGCCCCTAAGGAGCCCCGACGCCACCATCCGGACGCCCAAGCCGCGCTGCACCTCCCCGTCTTCTTCCCCGACGCCGAGGACCGCCGTAGCCGCTGCCCCGCCACCTACCGACGCCGCGTCGCCGTCTTCATCGTCGTCGGCCACCACCACTACCCGCTGTAAGCCGCCGCCCCACTCTCTCCCATTAGATCGATCATCGACGGCCCAGATTAGATTAGGATGGTTTTTTTAGTTGAACCGGTATGTGGTTAACCGTGGTTTTTATTTTAAGAACTACCGGTCGGTTTCCTTTAGACCGTACGGTTTTATTTAAACCGAGCGTCGGTTTTTATTTAGTTAGCCGCCGCCGCTATTTTTCTTATTTAGCGGCCGTTCGCCTATAGCCTCCGCAGCGAACACCTTTCGGCTAGTAGGAATCTGGCACGCGTCGGGGACCTGTTTGTGATAACTTTTCTTCACTATTTAGTCCCTGTATTTAGCAGAATAGTCCCTGAACTTAGATTAGCCATAACTTTTTAACCGTAGATCCAAACTCGATGAAACCAGCGGCAAATTCTTTGTATTGTTTAGATCTATCCAGTGGTATACTTTTTGCAAACTTTTGTCAGATTCAAATTTGAATTTATTCAGATTCGAATTCGAACTTCAAATGGCCATATCTTCCAAACCGTAGCTCTGATTAAGTTGATTCCTTTTGCATGTTGTCACCATAGCAAAACCCTATCACCTGGACCTTTGTCACAATAATTTTTCACACACTAGAATCTTCCCTTAAATATTTTACTAGTATGCATAGTATGCACTATATTTCACATCACCCTTTGAACCATAGGCCTATGTTGTTTTGCACTTAGAATATTTCTGTAGTAGCTTAGTGTGTTGTATGTTCATTTGGTTTTTCTGAGACTTTTTGCTATGCATGTTCTTTTGGTTCTCTAGAATGTTTGCTTATGTTTGTTTACCTTTCTTTGCGATAGATTGCCCGGAGTGCGAAGCAGAATATTATCAGTCTTTAGAATTCAACCAGCAGTACCAAGGCAAGTTGCATCTTGATCATGTTTCATTCCCAATGTTTTTATTATGCACTTAGTTCTTTGCGATAGGACTGCATGGTAGGAAACTATTGCCGCATGACTATGCTTCTCACCCAGTAGTTCATTGAGGTAGGTCTGAACCATATAACATTGTCGCCATCATTTTACATTATGTTGCTACGCTAAGTAGACGTGGATTGGGGAGTGATCATTGTAAAGTTTGAGTGACAATGTAGTAAATAGGACCTAAGTTAATTAATGAACTACATGGGCGGAAACTTGTGGGAATGGTGGCGAAGTACAGTGGGGCACGCATGGGAAAATCCATGGTGGTGCACCACTAGTGGACCGTCCGCTCAGGCTCAAAGAGATCAATCGTATTCCCATGTATAGAAGCTTACGTGTGCAGCCACAAGCCAATATGGGCTCTGGCTTAGTTGAGCAGTTAGTGTGACCCCTTCCGGGATGGGCTAGCAGATGTAGAATGATGTAGATGTACCGGCCTTTCCGTGGGTTAAGGGGGAACATTTTCGAAAGGCTATGTCTCGATCTTCCGATCATGGAGGTGGTCGAGTCTTGTGGGAAAAAGTGCGCAACCTCTGCAGAGTGTCAACCTAATCGATTAGCCGTGTCCCCGGTTACGGACAACTTGAGCATCTAGTAGTGGAAATGCTGGGAGATCTCCTCACCTTTAATTAAACAGTTGGGTTTTAAATGAAACTTGGGAACGGATGGAGTTGGGTTTGCCAACTCATCCTATGCAAATGTGCAGTAGTAGAATAACATCTTTTCTATTAGGGAAAAACTAGCTTTATGCAAAAACTAAACTTAGAGCTTTCCTCCAGCCAAATTGCATGTACAAGTAGGCCCATTACACTTATGATGGGACTTGCCAGAACATTCAATGTACTGACCCATTTGGCTACAACTTATCACGTTGCAGATATATCTGACGAGGATTAAGGTGCGATAGGTCGATGTTCTACACTCAACCTTGCTCATGGAGTTGGACTCATTTACTTCTTTGCTTCCGCAGTATTTGCTTATCGGCTTTATGCCCTATTTTGTAATAAATGTATTGCTCCTGGACTATCGATGTAATAAAGAGATGTGTGTTATTTCTGTTATTTCATCGAGTATTGTGTGTGCTAGCAAGTCGATCTAGGGACTAGCACGGTAGGCACAGAGACTTTCACTCTTACCGAGTCGGGTCGCTACAAGATGGTATCAAAGCACACGTTGACTGTAGGACGCGACCCCTAGAAATGGAGAAAAGCCATAGGATAAAAACTATATTTTTCATTTTCCATATATATCCTTTGGTCTCGTACCTTCTGTGCTTCAATACTAATTTCTTCTCTTTTCCAAAATGTAGATGTCACCCGCCCTTGTTGAGTTCGAGCAGCCTGATGAGACCATGCCCTTTGGAAGGCAGCTGGTGAAGATCACGAAGCACCTGAAGATTGGGCTTCCCACATTCCCTGGAACCTTCACAGCCACCCTGCCCGAGGAGACACGTTGGAGGATCGATGCTCATATCCCCGGATGCATCCTCGGAAACCGCACCAAGCCCATTGACTTCCATGTGGATACCGCAACATGGGGCTTGGGCAGGGGTATCGCTGCTCACATTGGTCTCGGACGCATTCGGGAGGTGTATGACGAAGACCTCAAGAGGACCTCCTTTGTGATGTACGGACACCGCGACGCAAATGGAGATGTGGTGCGTACCCTGGAGGACGAGACGACAGCATCCCATATCCAGGACATGGAGGAGCACATTCGTATGATGGAGCTGGAGCTGTCCGACAACATGGTCGTCATCAAGAACCTCATGACCCGCAAGGCCGAGCTAGAGGAGGAGCTCCAGGACGCTCGCATCGAGCACGAGGGAGAGCTGGACGCACTGCAGGAGAAGATCGACGACCTGAAGCTTGAGCTTGAGGAGGCCGAGGAGAAGCTAGATGACGGAGAAAACATCCAGGAGGATCACTCGTATGGTGCCTATGTCAGCCAGGAGAGGGACCAAAATGATGAGCTCGGAGATGAGGACACGGAGAGCGATGCAAGGACACCCGACGTCGACATGGTTGACTGGTCCTCATACGATGAGAGTTAGATTTTATACCACCATGAGAACTTAGAAATTCGACTTTGTTATCCGATTAGTTTTATTTCATTTGTAAGACCTTGTCAAATCTTGTGACACGGCTTACCTTAGGTTTGATTATTCGTGTGAACCTCTTTGTTTGAATTGAATTGGAGTGATTTGAAGTTTTATTGCTATCATGTGCATATGGGTAGTGTGATTTTACTCATTAGGCCTTGTTCTATTCTAACTCCTCATCCACTCTGAAACCCATCAGATGCCTCCAAGACGTGACCCCGGATTCAACTTTCCACCGAAGCTTACGCAATTGATCCAGCAACAGAATGCTCTTATGCAGATGCTTGTTCAGAACCAGAACCAGAACAACAACAACAACAACACGCCGCCGCCACCCCCGGTTGACAGTCTTACCCGTTTTCTGAGGCTGAACCCACCCGTGTTCTCCAGTAGCACAGAGCCGATCGTCGCAGATGACTGGCTCCGCAAGATAGGAAGGGAGTTGACCACGGCAGGATGCAATGATGTGGAGAAGGTGAAGTTTGCTGCCCACCAGCTGGATGGACCGGCAGCTGCTTGGTGGGAGAACTACACCACCACATACCCCATGGAGAATGTGACTTGGGCTCTGATACGTCTCCAACGTATCTATAATTTTTGATTGCTCCATGCTATATTATCTACTGTTTTGGACTATATTGGGCTTTACTTTCCACTTTTATATTATTTTTGGGACTAACCTGTTAACCAGAGGCCCAGCCCAGAATTGTTGTTTTTTGCCTATTTCAGTGTTTCGGAGAAAGAGAATATCAAACAGAGTCCAAACGGAATAAAACCTTCGGGAACTTGATTTTCTCACCGAACGTGATCCAGGAGGCTTGGACCCTACTCCAAGGAGTCAAAGAGGCGGTCACGAGGGTGGGGGGCGCGCCCCTGCCTCGTGGGCCCCTCGGTGCTCCACCGATGTACTCCTTCCTCCTATATATACCTACGTACCCCAAACAATGAGAACAGGAGCCAAAAACCTAATTCCACTGCCACAAATTTCTGTATTGTAACATCCCAAATTTTCAATTTGAAATGTTATACATAGATCATCCATGCATATCATGATTTATTGCATTTTCGTTCCGCAATCCTCGAAATCCTAAGCAACTCAAGGACCCACGGAAAGAGTTGGGGATTTTTCCGGTTTTCATATTTGATTTTTATCAAATAATGAAATGAGGATTTGATTGTAATAATTTTTCTCTCCAAAAAATATTTCATATTAAATCAAATGAGTGGAGATAATATGACTTCTCCAAAATAATTGAAATATTGGAGGGAAAATATTAAAATCATTTATTGGATTTTATTTGGTTTTATTCGGATTTTATTTGCATTAGAAAAAAATTGCACGTTTTCAAAATTGCATTTTAGAGCCAAGAAAATATTCACCTCGTCCTAAATATTTTATTTAGGTGGCAAAAATTTGTTTTCGCATTTTTAGATTTTTATTTATTTTTCTAGGATTTTATTTATGTCGGTGGAATTATTTAAAAAAATATTGCGCGCCCGACTGGGCCGAAGCCCAGCCAGCCAGGCCGGCCCGCCCGTGCCACCGCCTCCCCAGCCGGATCGAGACCGGAGTCCCGATCGGAGCCCGCCGCCGCCGTGTCCGGGGCGGACACGCCTCCCGAGGCCACCCCCTTCCCCAAGTTGCCCCCCCCCTCTTTATAACCCCGCCGGAGCCCCCCTGGAGCCCCAGCCACTGCCGCCCGGAGGCGCCCGCCCCGCCGCCTGCAGCCGCCGCGCCGCCGTCGCTTGGCGCCGCCCGCGCCGCGCCGGAGCCGCCGCCGCCTGCCGCCGCAGCCCCGCACCGCACGCCGCGCCGCCGCCGCTTGCCGCCGCCCGCGCCGCGCCGGAGCCGCCGCCGCCTGCCGCCGCAGCCCCGCACCGCACGCCACCCCACCGCAGCGCCGGAGTCCCGCCGGAGCCGAGCCGAGGTAGCCGCCCCGGTTTTCCAAAGAAAACCGTTTGTTTTTTTAGAAAACCCTAGTTTTCGATTTTTGTTTTTTTAATAGATCGGTTTTTCTCCGGTTTATTCAATTAGCGAGCGTTCGTTCGTTCGTTCGTTTTAACGAACGTGTTCTTCGTTTAGATCCAGATAACAAACGTTCGTTCGTTAACCTGTTCCTCGTTTTTCTTTTTCTCGGATTTATTCCGCGATTTTTCTGATTGCGATTTCTGATCCGATCTTAGTTTCTGTTTATCTTTTCGCTCGTTTATCGGAATCAGGCGATTCAAGCACCTGGAGTTTCGTCTCGAAACCCTCTTTCCGGATAATCAACTCAAACAAGTTTTTGCTACTGTAAAATTTGACCTAAGTTCAGATTAGTAAACGAAGTTTCTTTCGTTCGCCGGTTGAGTTTTGTTGCTTTGTTCGATTTGATTCTTTTTGCAAACCGGAGTTCTTAAGTTGAACTTTTTGGTCAACCTCTCTTATTTGAGTTTTGCTTGTGCATCGTTGCTTGTTAGTTATGTATGTTATTTTTTGCTTGCGATAGAATTCCCGGAGTGCGAAGCGTGTTACTACGAGTCTCTAGGATTCGCAGATCGTCAGCAAGGCAAGTAACACTTTGATCATATCCCATTATCACCCAGTTTTTATGCATTAGTTCCAATCCTCAAACATTGCATGGTTAGGATGTCATTAACTTGTGGGTTGGGAAGTAGTTGCTGAGGTAGAACCTATTGCCCTGTTATATTCAAACCCTTGGGAGTTACTTCTATGTATTGCTTATGTTGCCATGCTATGCTCGTAGACGTGGTTCGGGTTTGAGTGAAATCCACGACAGATGTGAGATTCTTAATTAATGGTTCAACTTAAGGTGGCAACTTAATCAAACAACTGGGTGGATTGAGGCACCTAGGGAACCCAGTGTTGTCTGTTTTTATTTTTGGAAATCCTGGGGTACCCATGTGATCTTCCTATGGACCGCCACCCAGGCTCAAAGGGAACTGAAATGATTCATGCTAGAAACTTCCGTGTGCAGCCACAAGCTATTATGGGCTCTAGCATAGTTGAGTAAGTTACGTGAAGCTCTTGAAGAGGTGGATCAGCAGGTAGTGGGTTTTGTAGGTTTGGTATGGTCTGCCCGGAGTAGAGAGTTAATGTTTCTGAAAGACTGTGTCTCGGTCATCCGTTTCTCAAACACCATGTAGTGCGAGACAACCAACTGAGGTGATCGAGTCTCATGGGGAAAAGTGCGCAAATCTCTGCAGAGTGTACAATCTAATCATGGTTATGGACAATTCTTGAGTATCTAGTACTTGAGTTATCGCATGTATCTCACCATGTTTAATTAATATTGTGGGTTGTTAATCACTTTAATTGGGATTGAGTTGGGGTTACCTTCTCAATGATGTTTCAACCACCATGATAGTTAAAATTAAAATCTATTCCTTTGTTGTAGGAAAAAATTGGCTTTTCGCAAAAACTATAACCATACAGCTTTCCACCAGCCATATATGATTGTAGTGATAGAATTATTCTGTTCTTGCTCTACTGTGTTATATTGCCAGCATATTCCATGTGCTGACCCATTTTCGGGCTGCAACGTATTATGTTGCAGACTTTTCAGACGAGGAGTAAGGTTCGTTAGGTCGTTGCCGTGCAGCTCAGCTATGCCGTTGGAGTTGATGGACTCACTTTATCTTCCAAGCCTTCCGCTGTTATCGCATTAGATGGCCTTAAGCCATGTTATTGTAATAAGTTCTCTTTTGAGACATTCGATGTAATAAGTGTGTGATTGCTACTCTGTTATAAATCCTTCAAGTACTGTGTGGTATCAGCATTACTGATCCAGGGATGACACCTGAGCACAGAGATTGGACCGTCTGAGGTCTGGTCGCTACAAGATGGTATCAGGGCACACGCTGAGTGTAGGACACGACCACTAAGATAAACCCTAGGTCACACTTCTCTACTCATTTCTGACTCCTCTCCACTTTCTACTCTTTAGGATGGCGGAGATGAAGAACAAGTTTGCACAACCGGATGAAGACACACCTTTTGGACATCACCTGAAGGAAGTCACTAGGTACTTGAACATTGGAATACCAAGCTTCACCGGGACGTACAATGCCACTTTACCTGAAGAGGAGTGCTGGACGATTCAAGTACAAGTTCTAGGAAGGACGTTCTTGCCAACTTCTAAACCCATAGAGTTTTCTTTCGAAGCACCTACCTGGAGTCTAGGCAAGAGCATGGCAGCCCACATTACAATGGGACGCATTGGAGAAGTTCACAATAGGGAACTTAAGGACACAATCTACCAAATATGTGGGCGCCGCGACGAGCAATGGGAAGTAATCAGCACCAGGAAGGATAGATCCATTGCATCTTTCATCCAGGAGTTAAACCAGCACATCCGACGTTAGGAGAACCAGATGTGTGCAGACATGATGGACTTGAAGAAGGCGAAGACTAGGATCATTGAGCTAGAGGAAGAACTCAAGTTTACACGTGATGGATATGAGGAGGAAATCAAGACCCTACTGGATAAAAATGACGACCTAGTCAAGAAGATCGGAGTATTCATGGGAGGACCAGCACCAATAGAAGAAGAAGAACCCAAGGAAATACACCCCGAGGACTACATCATCATCGATGACACCGACTCCGACCCTAGTGATGATGACTTTGAAGACGAAGCTGGAGCAGACATCATGGAGTCTTCCACCGATCAAAATTTCTAGATGACCACCAACTATTAGTAGTATTTCCCCCATGTATATAGTAGTAGTGAGCACTTTTGCGATAGTTCTAGACCGTTTGTATGCCCTTGCTTGATTGATTGAGTGAAATGATTGTGTTTGTCTCATGTGCATATGGGTAGTGCTTTCTCATTAGACCCCTTTTCTATTCTAATCTCTTCCATCTAAACCCATCAGATGCCTCCGAGACGTGACACCGGTTTTGCTTTCCCACCGGAACTCACCCAGTTAATCCAGCAGCAGAATGCCTTGATGCAATTACTAGTTTAGAACCAGGGCAGCAGCGACAACAACAACAACAACAACAACAACCCACCGCCAGTGGACAACCTAGCCCGTTTTCTAAGGTTACAGCCGCCAGTGCTTTCCAGTAGCACCGAGCCTATAGTTGCTGATGATTGGCTACGCCGTATTGGAAGGGAGTTGACCATCGCAGGTTGCACAGATGCTGAGAGGGTGCGCTTTGCCGCACATCAATTGGATGGACCAGCAGCCTCATGGTGGGAGAATTACACAGCCACTTTTCATGTAGCCAATGTCACTTGGGACCAGTTTCAGCAAGCTTTCTGCACAACCCATGTCTCAACTGGAGCTATGCAGATGAAGAAGCGGGAGTTCTGCAACCTACGCTAGGGGAACCTACTGTGGCTCAGTACGTGGATGAGTTTAGCAAGTTATCACGCTATGCCCCTGATGATGTGGCCCCAGATGCCGCGAAGCAGCAGAAGTTTATGGAAGGGATGAATGATGAGATGAGTATGCAGTTGATGGTAGCAACCTTCAACAACTACCAGGAGTTGGTAGACAAGGCTCTTATGATTGATGGGAAGCAGTAGCAGATTGAGAGCCACAAGAGGAAGTATGGAGAAGGGAAGTATAATTCAGGAGCTCAACAGAAGCCTCGCCTAACCCCGAACTCGGGAGGACTTGTTCATAACCATGGAGGTCACAACCACACTGGAGGAGGATCACATAACCACAGTGGTGCTAAGAATGGGAATGGGAACGGAGCTAACAACAATCAGAATCGCTCCAACCCGTCCACACCCGCCAAAAGAGACCTAAGTCAGGTTACCTGCTTTAAGTGCGGGAAGACAGGGCACTATGCCAATGATTGCCCTAAAGGAAGGAATGGAAACGGAAATGGAAGCGATGGGAAGAAGCCTAATCCATTCAACAAAGGACAAGTGAACCACGTAAACGTGGAGGAGGTTGAAGAGCAGCCGGACGCGGTAATAGGTAAGTTTTTGGTTAAGTCATCCACCGCTCTTGTACTTTTCGATACTGGTGCATCGCATTCATACATATCAAGGGGATTCGTGGATAAGTTTAAACTGCCAACCCAAACCCTTAGGACCCCTCTTTTAGTGAGTTCACCCGGAGCAGAGTATATGGCTAGCCGATGGTGTGACCAGATACCCTTAACCATTGGCACACATGTGTTTCCATCCGACCTAATTATCTTAGAGTCACAAGGATTGGATGTGATATTGGGTATGGACTGGATGTCAAAATATGAAGGAAGCATTGACTGTGCTAGTAAGTCGATTTATCTCACCACCCCGGAGGGAAAAAGGATTAAGTATGTGTCTAGGCATGTGCCTAGGAGGAGCCAAGTGAATGCCCTTACGGGAGTTGTTCAGGAGGAAGTGCCGATAGTAAAGGATTACCCGGATGTTTTCCCAGAGGAATTACCAGGCATGCCACCGGACAGAGACATTGAGTTTTTGATAGAACTGTTGCCAGGGACAGGACCAATATCCAAGAGACCCTATCGGATGCCTGCAAATGACCTGGCGGAAATTAAGAAACAGATCAAGGAGTTATTGGAGAAAGGATACATCCGAAGAAGTTCATCACCTTGGGGAGCCCCAGTACTTTTGGTTGAGAAGAAGGATAAATCCCTAAGGATGGTTGTGGATTATCGAGCCTTGAATGAAGTGACGATAAAGAACAAGTACCCACTACCGATGATCAATGATCTGTTTGATCAATTGCAAGGAGCTAAAGTGTTCTCAAAGATCGATTTACGATCGGGGTATCATCAGTTGAAGATACGAGAGAAGGACATACCAAAGACGGCGTTCACAACGCGATATGGATTATATGAGATACGGTCATGTCGTTTGGACTGACTAACGCCCCTGCCTATTTCATGAACATGATGAACAAGGTGTTCATGGAGTATTTGGACAAGTTTGTTGTGGTATTTATTGATGATATCATGGTATACTCGAAGAATGAAGAGGAGCACAAGGAGCATTTGCGTTTAGTTCTCGAGAAGCTCAGGGAACACCAGTTGTATGCTAAGTTTAGCAAATGCGAGTTTTGGCTGAAGGAAGTCGGATTCCTTGGACATGTTATATCAGGAGAAGGTATAGCAGTAGACCCCAGCAAGATTCAGTCAGTTACTGAATGGTTGGCACCCACCTCAGTTAGCGAGATCCGCAGTTTTCTTGGACTCACAGGATACTACCGTAGATTCATTGAGAATTTTTCCAAGATTGCAAAGCCAATGACTGAACTGTTAAAGAAGGATACCAAGTTTAAATGGACAGAAGATTGTGAAGCAATTTTCCAGGAGTTGAAGAAACGTTTGACTACAACCCCAGTGCTAGTACTGCCATATATACATAAGGAGTTCCAAGTGTATTGCGACGCCTCTCGCTTAGGACTTGTATGTGTGCTTATGCGGGACGGAAGAGTTGTTTCGTATGCCTCACGACAACTAAAACCTCATGAGCTGAATTATGCCATGCATGATTTGGAGCTAGCAGCCGTAGTGCATGCATTGAAGACTTGGAGACACTATCTTATTGGAAACCATTGTGATGTGTACACGGATCACAAGAGTTTGAAGTACATCTTCACCCAGAAGGAGCTGAACCTTAGACAGAGGAGATGGTTGGAGCTTATAAAGGATTATGACATGAAGGTACACTATCATCCGGGAAGTTATGCTAATATCCTCGAAGGTAAAGGACTGCCGAAGGAATTAGCAGAGGACATCATGGAACTTCGATTAGAGATTGTACCTAGAGGGTTCATTGCCACAATGGAGGTTCAGTCGACATTGCTGGACAAGATTTGGGAAGCTCAGAAGGATGACAAGGAGATTGCCGAGCTAAAGGAGAAGATGGGCAAAGGAAAGGCCAAAGGTTTTCGTGAGGATGAGCACGATACCCTATGGTTTGAGGACCGAATTTACGTGCCCAATAATCAGGAGGTCAGAAAGTTAATACTTCAAGAGGCTCATGACTCACCATACTCGATACACCCCGAAAACACCAAGATGTATTTGGATTTGAAGGAACTTTTCTGGTGGATTGGTATGAAGAAGGATATTGCCGAGTATGTAGCCGTATGTGATGTATGTCAGAGAGTCAAGGCAGAACATCAAAAGCCAGCAGGACTGTTACAGCCTATGTCGATACCCGAATGGAAGTGGGAGAAACTTGGCATGGACTTTATCACCGGATTACCCGGGACTAAAGCAGGATATGATTCCATATGGGTAGTAGTTGATCGTTTGACCAAAGTAGCTCACTTCATCCCAGTGAAAACCACCTATACAAGTGCAAAGTTGGCCAAGATATATATGTCCAGGATCGTATGTCTGCATGGAGTTCCGAGGATCATCGTATCAAATTGAGGAACACAGTTTACTTCAAAGTTTTGGCATCAGTTACACCAGACTTTGGGAACGAGATTGGAGTTCAGTACAGCGTTTCACCTGCAGACAGATGGACAGACCGAGAGATTCAATCAAGTTTTGGAGGACATGTTGAGAGCCTGTGCGCTAGATTATGGATCTAGTTGGGATGACAATTTGCCATATGCAGAGTTCTCATACAAAAATAGCTACCAAGCCAGTTTGAAGATGGCACCGTTTGAAGCCCTGTATGGACACAGGTGCAGAACACCGTTGATATGGGACGAGGTAGGAGACCGACAGTTGTTTGGACCAGACTTGATCAAGGAGTCTGAGGAGAAGGTAAAACTGATCCGAGACCGACTGAAGATTGCCCAGTCCAGGCAGAAGAGTTATGCAGACTCAAAACGCAAGGAGGTAACCTACGAGATTGGAGACAGAGCATATCTGCGAGTATCGCCCTTGCATGGAGTGAAACGTTTCGTAGTTAAAGGAAAGTTAGCCCCGAGATTTGTAGGACCGTATCACATTTTGGAACGGATGGGAGAAGTTGCCTACAAGTTGGAGCTACCTGAGGGATTGTCAGGAGTCCACGATGTGTTCCACGTTTCACAGCTAAAGAAGTGTCATGCTGAGATGGCTGATATACCATTAAGAGATACAGTACCCTGGGAGGCGATTCAGTTGGACAGTGATTTGACTTACGAGGAGAAGCCAGTTAAGATTCTTGAGTTTGCCAGCAGAGTCACCCGCAGTAAGGTTATCAAGTTTTGCAAAGTCCAGTGGAGCCACCATACCGAAGATGAAGCCACCTGGGAACGAGAGGATGATCTCCGCAAGGACCACCCATACCTATTTTCTAGCCAACCCGAATCTCGAGGGCGAGATTCATCTTAAGGGGGGTAGGTTTGTAACATCCCAAATTTTCAATTTGGAATGTTATACATAGATCATCCATGCATATCTGCATTTCCGTTCCGCAATCCTCGAAATCCTAAGAAACTCAAGGACCCACGGAGAGAGTTGGGGATTTTTCCGGTTTTCATATTTGATTTTTATCAAATAATGAAACGAGGATTTGATTTTAATAATTTTTCTCTCCGAAAAATATTTCATATTAAATCAAATGAGTGGAGAAAATATGATTTCTCCAAAATAATTGAAATATTGGAGGGAAAATATTAAAATCATTTATTGGATTTTATTTGGTTTTATTCAGATTTTATTTGCATTAGAAAAAATTGCACGTTTTCAAAATTGCATTTTAGAGCCAAGAAAATGTTCACCTCGTCCTAAATATTTTATTTAGGCGGTGAAAATTTGTTTTGGCATTTTTAGATTTTTATTTATTTTTCTAGGATTTTATTTATGTCGGCGGAATTATTTAAAAAAATACTGCGCGCCCGACGAAGCCCAGCCAGCCAGGCCGGCCCGCCCGTGCCACCGCCTTCCCAGCCGGATCGGGACCACAGACCCGATCGAAGTCGCCGCCGCCGCCGTGTACGGGGCGAACACGCCTCCCGAGGCCGCCCCCTTCCCCAAGTTGGCCCCCCCTCTTTATAACCCCGCCGGAGCCCCCCCCCTGAAGCCCCAGCCACTGCCGCCCGCCGCGCCGCCGCAGCCGCCCGCCCCGCCGCCTGCAGCCGCCGTGCCGCTGACGTGTCGCCGCCGCCCGCGCCGCGCCGGAGCCGCCGCCGCAGCCCCGCACCCCACGCCGCCCCGCCGCAGCGCCGGAGTCCCGCCGGAACCCCGCCGGAGCCGAGCCGAGGTAGCCGCCCCGCCGCCCCAGTTTTCCAAAGAAAACCGTTTGGTTTTTTTAGAAAACCCTAGTTTTCGTTTTTTGTTTTTTTAATAGATCGGTTTTTCTCCGGTTTATTTAATTAGCGAGTGTTCGCTCGTTTGTTCGTTTTAACGAACGTGTTCTTTGTTTAGATCCAGATAACGAATGTTCGTTCGTTAACCTGTTCCTCGTTTTTCTTTTTCTCGGATTTATTCCGCGATTTTTCTGATCGCGATTTCTGATCCGATCTTAGTTTCTGTTTATCTTTTTGCTTGTTTATCGGAATCAGGCGATTCAAGCGCCTGGAGTTGCGTCTCGAAACCCTCTTTCCGGATAATCAACTCAAACAAGTTTTTGCTACTGTAAAATTTGACCTAAGTTCAGATTAGTAAAGGAAGTTTCTTTCGTTCGCCGGTTGAGTTTTGTTGTTTTGTTCGATTTGATTCTTTTTGCAAACCAGAGTTCTTAAGTTGAACTTTCTGGTCAACCTCTCTTATTTGAGTTTTGCTTGTGCATCATTGCTTGTTACTTATGTATGTTAATGTTTGCTTGCGATAGAATTCCCGGAGTGCGAAGCGTGTTACTATGAGTCTCTAGGTTTCGCGGATCGTCAGCAAGGCAAGTAACACTTTGATCATATCCCATTATCACCCAGTTTTTATGCATTAGTTCCAATCCTCAAACATTGCATGGTAGGATGTCATTAACTTGTGGGTTGGGAAGTAGTTGCTGAGGTAGAACCTATTGCCCTGTTATATTCAAACCCTTGGGAGTTACTTCTACGTATTGCTTATATTGCCATGCTATGCTCATA
Source organism: Triticum urartu (assembly GCF_003073215.2). NCBI lineage: Eukaryota > Viridiplantae > Streptophyta > Magnoliopsida > Poales > Poaceae > Triticum > Triticum urartu. Next base: position 639,957,690 of record NC_053023.1, on the reverse strand, counting down.
GACTGGGTTCGGGTTTGAGTGAAATCCACGACAGATGTGAGATTCTTAATTAATGGTTCAACTTAAGGTGGCAACTTAATCAAACAACTGGGTGGATTGAGGCACCTGGGGAACCTAGTGTTGTCTGTTTTTATTTTTGGAAATCCCGGGGTACCCATGTGATCTTCCTATGGACCGCCACGCAGGCTCAAAGGGAACTGAGATGATTCATGCTAGAAACTTCCGTGTGCAGCCACAAGCTATTATGGGCTCTAGCATAGTTGAGTAAGTTACGTGAAGCTCTTGAAGATGTGGATCAGCAGGTAGTGGGTTTTGTAGGTTTGGTATGGTCTGCCCGGAGTAGAGAGTTAATGTTTCTGAAAGACTGTGTCTCGATCATCCGTTTCTCAAACACCATGTAGTGCGAGAAAACCAACGGAGGCGATCGAGTCTTGTGGGGAAAAGTGCGCAAACCTCTGTAGAGTGTACAATCTAATCATGGTTAGCCGTGTCCCCGGTTATGGACAATTCTTGAGTATCTAGTACTTGAGTTATCGCATGTATCTCACCATGTTTAATTAATATTGTTGGTTTGTTAATCACTTAAATTGGGATTGAGTTGGGGTTACCTTCTCAATGATATTTCAACCACCATGATAGTTAAATTAAAATCTATTCCTTTGTTGTAGGGAAAAATTGGCTTTTCGCAAAAACTATAACCATACAGCTTTCCACCAGCCATATATGCATGTAGTGATAGAATTATTCTGTTCTTGCTCTACTGTGTTATATTGCCAGCATATTCCCTGTGTTGACCCTTTTTCGGGCTGCAACGTATTATGTTGCAGACTTTTCAGACGAGGAGTAAGGTCCGTTAGGTCGTTGCCGTGCAGCTCAGCTATGCCGTTGGAGTTCATGGACTCACTGTATCTTCCAAGCCTTCCGTTGTTATCGCATTAGATGGCCTTAAGCCACGTTATTGTAATAAGTTCTCTTTTGAGACATTTGATGTAATAAGTGTGTGATTGCTACTCTATTATAAATCCTTCAAGTACTGTGCGGTGTCAGCATTACTGATCCAGGGATGACACCTGAGCACAGAGATTGGACCGTCTAAGGTCTGGTCGCTACATGTATCCACGAGATCCCATCTTGGGGCCTGTTCCGGAGCTCCATCGGAGAGGGCCGTCATCACGGAGGGCTTCTACATCATCATAGCCTCTCCGATGAAGTGTGAGTAGTTTACCTCAGACCTTCGGGTCCATAGTTAGTAGCTAGATGGCTTCTTCTCTCTTTTTGGATCTCAATACAAAGTTCTCCCCCTCTCTTGTGGAGATCTATTCGATGTAATCTTCTTTTTGCGGTGTGTTTGTTGAGACAGATGATTTGTGGGTTTATGATCAAGTCTATCTATGAATAATATTTGAATCTTCTCTGAATTCTTTTATGTATGATTGGTCATCTTTGTAAGTCTCTTCGAATTATCCGTTTGGTTTGGCCAACTAGATTGGTAGTTCTTGCCATGGGAGAAGTGCTTAGCTTTGGGTTCGATCTTGCGGTGTCCTTTCCAAGTGACAGAAGGGGCAGCTAGGCACGTATTGTATCGTTGCCATCGAGGATAAAAAGATGGGGTTTATTTCATATTGCATGAATTTATCTCTCTACATCATGTCATCTTGCTTAAAGCGTTACTCTGTTTTTAACTTAATACTCTAGATGCATGCTGGATAGCGGTCGATGAGTGGAGTAATAGTAGTAGATGCAGAATCGTTTTGGTCTACTTGTCACGGACGTGATGCCTATATACATGATCATGCCTAGATATTCCCATAACTATGCTCCATTCTGTCAATTGCTCAACAGTAATTTGTTCACCCACCGTAGAATACTTATGCTCTTCAGAGAAGCCACTAGTGAAACCTATGGCCCCCGGATCTATTCTCATCATATCAATCTCCATCACTTTAATCTTGCTTTGCTTTTTACTTTGCCTTTACTTTTTACTTTGCATCTTTATACCAAAAATACCAAAAATATTATATCTATCAGATCTCACTCTCGTAAGTGACCGTGAAGGGATTGACAACCCCTAATCGTGTTGGTTGCGAATAGCTATCGTTTTGTGCAGGTACGAGGGACTTGAGCGTGGCCCCTACTGGATTGATACCTTGGTTCTCAAAAACTGAGGGAAATACTTACGCTACTCTGCTGCATCATCCCTTCCTCTTCGGGGAAATCCAACGCAAGCTCAAGAGGTAGTAAGAAGGATTTCTGGCGCCGTTGCTGGGGAGTCTACACAAAAAGTCAACATACCAAGTACCCATCACATTCCCTATCTCCCGCATTACATTATTTCCCATTTGCCTCTCGTTTTCCTCTCCCCCACTTCACCCTTGCCGTTCTATTCGCCCTCTCTCTCTATCCTCTCTCTCTAATTGCCTCGTTTGCCCGTTTGCTCTTGTCTGCTCGTGTGCTAGTTTGCTTGTTCGTCGCGATGGCTCAAGATAATACTAAATTGTGTGACTTCACCAATACCAACAACAATGATTTTATTAGCACTCCGATTGCTCCTCTTACCGATGCTGAATCTTGTCAAATTAATACTATTTGTTGAATCTTGTTATGAAAGATCAATTCGCCGGCCTTCCTAGTGAAGATGCCGCTACTCATCTGAATAGCTTCGTTGATTTATGTGATATGCAAAAGAAAAAACATGTCGATAATGATGTTGTTAAATTGAAGCTATTTCCTTTTTCGCTTAGAGATCGTGCTAAAGCTTGGTTTTCGCCTTTGCCTAAAAATAGTATCGATTCTTGGAACAAGTGCAAAGATGCTTTTATCTCTAAGTATTTCCCTCCTGCTAAGATCATCTCTCTTAGAAATGATATTATGAACTTTAAGTAACTTGATCATGAACATGTTGCACAAGCTTGGGAGAGAATGAAATTAATGATACGTAATTTCCCTACTCATGGTTTGAATTTGTGGATGATTATACAAAGAATTTATGCGGAATGAATTTTGCTTCTAAAAATCTTTTAGATTCGGCCGCGGGAGGCACTTTTATGGAAATCACTTTAGGAGATGCTACTAAACTCCTAGATAATATTATGGTTAATTATTCTCAATGGCATATTGAAAGATCTTCTCATAAAAAAGTGCATGCGATAGAAGAAATCAATGTTTTGAGTGGAAAGATGGATGAACTTATGAAATTATTGCTACTAAGAGTGTCTCTTCTGATCCTAATGATATGCCTTTGTCTACTTTGATTGAGAATAACAACGAATCTATGGATGTGAATTTTGTTGCTAGGAATAATTTTGGTAACAACGCTTATAGAGGGGACTTTAATCCTAGGCCATATCCTAGTAATCCTTCTAATAATTATGGGAATTCCTACAACAACTCTTATGGAAATTATAATAAGATGCCCTCTGAATTTGAGAATAGTGTTAAAGAGTTTATGAATTCACAAAAGAATTTTAATGCTTTGCTTGAAGAGAAATTGCTTAAAGTTGACGATTTGGCTAGGAACATTGATATAATTTCTCTTGAGATTGATTCTTTAAAGCTTAGATCTATTCCTCCTAAGCATGATATCAATGAGTCTCTCAAAGCCATGAGAATTTCCATTGATGAGTGCAAGGAAAGAACCGCTAGGATGCGTGCTTCCAAAGATGCCTTTATTAAAGCGTGTTCTTCCAATTCCTATGAAAATCAAGATGAAGATCTAAAAGTTATTGATGTGTACCCTATTAAATATTTGTTTTGCAATATGAATCTTGATGAAACTGAATATGATCTTCCTTTACCTATAAGGCGTTCTAAAAATCTTGAGTATTTAGATATTTATGATGAAATTGATGAAAGTGGGATTGAAAGAAATAAAAATCTAGATGATGCTAAACCCACTATATTGGATTTCAAGGAATTTAATTATGAAAGTTGCTCTTTAATTGATTGTATTTCCTTGTTGCAATCTGTGCTAAATTCTCCACATGCTTATAGTCAACATAAAGCCTTCACCGAACATATTGTTGATGCCTTGATGCAATCTTATGAAGAAAACTTGAGTTGAAAGTTTCTATCCCTAGAAAACTCTATGGTGAGTGGGAACCAACTATTAAAATTAAAATTAAAGATCATGAGTTTTATGCTTTGTGTGATTTGGTTGCTAGTGTCTCCACTATTCCCAAGACTTTGTGTGATTTGCTAGATTTCCGTAATTTTGATGATTGCTCTCTAAACTTGCATCTTGCGGATTCTACTATTAAGAAACCTATGGGAAGGATTAATGATGTTCTTATTGTTGCAAATAGGAATTATGTGCCCGTAGATTTCATTGTTCTTGATATAGATTGCAATCCTTCTTGCCCTATTATTCTTGGTAGACCTTTCCTTAGAACGGTTGGTGCGATTATTGATATGAAGGAAGGGAATATTAGATTTCAATTTCCATTAAAAAAGGGCATGGAACACTTTCCTATAAATAAAATAAAATTGCCATATGAAACTATCATGAGAGCCACTTATGGATTGCCTACCAAAGATGGCAATACCTAGAGCTATCCTCGCTTCTATGCCTAGCTAGGGGCGTTAAAGGATAGCGCTTGTTGGGAGGCAACCCAATTTTATTTTTATTCCTTGTTTTTGCTCCTGTTTAGTAATAAATAAATTATCTAGCCTCTGTTTTGGTTATGTATTTTGTGTTTAATTAGTGTTTGTGCCAAGTAGAACCGTTGGGAAGACTTTGGGAAAGTCTTGTTGAACCTGCTGTAAAAAACAGAAACTTTAGCGCTCACAAGTACTGCTGTAATTTTTATTTGAAGAGTGATACTTAGTTAATTCTTTTTGCAGATGATTAATAGATAAATTACTCACGTCCAGCAATTTATTTTAGAATTTTTAGGGTTCCATATATTGCGCTAGCTACAGATTACTACAGACTGTTCTGTTTTTGACAGATTCTGTTTTTCGTGTGTTGCTTGCTTATTTTGATGAATCTATGGTTAGTAAAATAGTTTATAATCCATAGAGAAGATGGAATACAGTAGGTTTAACACCAATATAAATAAATAATGAGTTCATTACAGTACCTTGAAGTGGTCTTTTGTTTTCTTTCGCTAACGGAGCTCACAAGTTTTCTACTTTAAGTTTTGTGTTGTGAAGTTTTCAAGTTTTGGGTGAATTCTTGTGATGGATTATGGAACAAGGAGTGGCAAGAGCCTAAGCTTGGGGATGCCCATGGCATCCCCAAGATAATCCAAGGACACCAAAAAGTCAAAGCTTGGTCATGCCCCGGAAGGCATCCCCTCTTTCGTCCACTCCCATCGGTAATTTACTTGGAGCTATATTTTTATTCACCAACATGATATGTGTTTTTCTTGGAGCGTCTTGTATTATTTTTGTCTTTGTGTTTTAGTATGCCACAATCATCCTAGATGTACAAACCTTTTGAGAGAGCCATACATGAATTAAAATTTGATAGAATACTCTATGTTCTTCACTTATATCTTTTGAGCTATGTAGTTTTGCTCTATGTGCTTCACTTATATCTTCTTGAGCTAAGTAATTTTGCTCTATGTGCTTCACTTAGATTTTTGTTGAGCACGGTGGTGGATTTGTTTTAAAGAAACTATTGATCTCTCATGCTTCACTTAAATTATTTTGAGAGTCTTAATAGCATGGTATTTTGCTTAATAATAACACGCTTGGTATTCAAGATTTGTGAAACTTTCTTTTGAGTGTGTTGAATACTAAGAAAAGTTGGATGCTTGATAATTGTTTTGAGATATGGAGGTAGTAATATCAAAGTCATGCTAGTAGAGTAATTGTGAATTTGAGAAGTGCTTGAGTTAAAGTTTGCAAGTCCCGTAGCATGCACGTATGGTAAACGTTATGCAACAAATTTGAAACATGAGGTGTTATTTGATTGTCCTCCTTATGAGTGGCGGTCGGGGACGAGCGATGGTCTTTTCCTACCAATCTATCCCCCTAGGAGCATGCGCGTAATACTTTGGTTTTTGATAGCTTGTAGATTTTTGCAATAAGTATATGAGGTCTTTATGACTAATGTTGAGTCCATGGATTATACGCACTCTCACCCTTCCATCATTGCTAGCCTCTACGGTACCGTGCATTGCCCTTTCTCACATCGAGAGTTGGTGCAAACTTCGCCGGTGCATCCAAACCCCGTGATATGATACGCTCTTTCACACATAAACCTCCTTATATCTTCCTCAAAACAGCCACCATACCTACCTATTATGGCATTTCCATAGCCATTCCGAGATATATTGCCATGCAACTTTTCACCATCTAGTTTATCATGACACATCCATCATTGTCATATTGCTTAGCATGATCATGTAGTTGACATAGTATTTGTGGCAAAGCCACCGTTCATAATTTTTCATACTTGTCACTCTTGATTCATTGCATATCCTGGTACACCGCCGGAGGCATCCATATAGAGTCATACTTTGTTTTAGAATCAAGTTGTAATCATTGAGTTGTAAATAAATAAAAGTGTGATGATCATCATTTAATAGAGCATTGTCCCAAAAAAGGCCAAAAAAAGAAGGCCCAAAAAATAAAAAATAAAAAAAAGGGGCAATGCTACTATTCCTTTTTCCACACTTGTGCTTCAAAGTAGCACCATGTTCTTCATATAGGGAGTCTCTTGAGTTATCACCTTCAAGTGCCCTAGGTCTTCGTGAGCAAGCAAGTTGGATGCACACCCACTTAGTTTCTTTTGTTGAGCTTTCATACATTTATAGCTCTAGTGCATCCATTGCATGGCAATCCCTACTCCTTGCATTAACATCAATTGATGGGTATCTCCATAGCCCATTGATTAGCCTCGTTGATGTGAGACTTTCTCCTTTTTTGTCTTCTCCACATAAACCCCACCATTATATTCTATTCCACCCATAGTGATATATCCATGGCTCATGCTCATGTATTGCGTGAAAATTTATGAGTTTGAAATTATTAAGGTATGAAACAATTGCTTGGCTTGTCATCGGGGTTGTGCATGATGAGAGCATTCTTGTGTGACGAAAATGGAGTATGACTAAACTATATGATTTTGTAGGGATGAAGTTTCTTTGGCCATGTTACTTTAATAAAACATAATTGCTTTGTTGGTTTGCTTGAAGTATTATTATTCTTTATGTCAATATGAACTTTTGTCTTGAATCTTCCCAATCTGAATATTCATACCACTATTAAGAAGATTTTCATTGAAATTACGCCAAGTAGCCCTCCGCATCAAAAATTCTCTTTTTATCATTTACCTACTCGAGGACGAGCAGGAATTAAGCTTGGGGATGCCTGATACGTCTTCAACGTATCAATAATTTTTGATTGCTCCATGCTATATTATCTACTGTTTTGGACTATATTGGGCTTTATTTTCCACATTTATATTATTTTTGGGACTAACCTATTAACCGGAGGCCCAACCCAGAATTGTTGTTTTTTTGCCTATTTTAGTGTTTCGGAGAAACAGAATATCAAACGGAGTCCAAATGGAATAAAACCTTCGGGAACGTGATTTTCTCACTGAACGTGATCCAGGAGACTTGGACCCTACTGCAAGGGATCAAAGAGGTGGTCACGAGGGTGGGGGGCTCCCTCCCTAGGGCGCGCCCCCTGCCTCGTGGGCCCCTCGGTGCTCCACCGACGTACTCCTTCCTCCTATATATACACACGTACCCCCAAACGATCAGAACAGGAGCCAAAAACCTAATTCCACCGCCGCAACTTCCTGTATCCACGAGATCCCATCTTGGGGCCTGTTACGGAGCTCCGTCGGAAGAGGGCCGTCATCACGGAGGGCTTCTACATCATCCTAGCCCCTTCGATGAAGTGTGAGTAGTTTACCTCAGACCTTCGGGTCCATAGTTAGTAGCTAGATGGCTTCTTCTCTCTCTTTGAATCTCAATACAAAGTTCTCCCCCTCTCTCGTGGAGATTTATTCGATGTAATCTTCTTTTTGCGTTGTGTTTGTTGAGACTGATGAATTGTGGGTTTATGATCAAGTCTATCTATGAATAATACTTGAATCTTCTCTGAATTCTTTTATGCATGATTGGTTATCTTTGCAAGTCTCTTCGAATTATCCGTTTGGTTTGGCCAACTAGAATGGTAGTTCTTGCCATGGGAGAAGTGCTTAGCTTTGGGTTCGATCTTGCGGTGCCCTTACCCAGTGACAGAAGGGGCAGCAACGCATGTATTGTATCGTTGCCATCGAGGATAAAAAGATGGGGGTTTTTTCATATTGCATGAATTTATCTCTCTACATCATGTCATCTTGCTTAAGGCATTACTCTGTTTTTAACTTAATACTCTAGATGCATGCTGGATAGCGGTCGATGAGTGGAGTAATAGTAGTAGATGCAGAATCGTTTCGATCTACTTGTCACGGACGTGATGCCTATATACATGATCATGCCTAGATATTCTCATAATTAAGCTCAATTCTATCAATTGCTCAACAGTAATTTGTTCACCCACCGTAGAATACTTATGCTCTTGAGAGAAGCCACTAGTGAAACCTATGGCCCCCGGGTCTATTCTCATCATATCAATCTCCATCACTTTAATCTTGCTTTGCTTTTTACTTTGCCTTTACTTTTTACTTTGCATCTTTATACCAAAAATACCAAAAATATTACATCTATCAGATCTCACTCTTGTAAGTGACCGTGAAGGGATTGACAACCCCTAATCGCGTTGGTTCCGAGTAGCTATCGTTTTGTGCAGGTACGAGGGACTTCAATGTGGCCTCCTACTGGATTGATACCTTGGTTCTCAAAAACTGAGGGAAATACTTATGCTACTCTACTGCATCATCCCTTCCTCTTCGGGGAAATCCAATGCAAGATCAAGAGGTAGCAGGCTCAGTTCCAGCGGGCGTTCCGCACTGCTCATGTCTCAGCTGGAGCCATGAGTCTGAAGAAGAAGGAGTTCCGCAGCTTGCGCCAGGGAGGACGCACGGTACCTCAGTATGTTGATGAGTTCAATAAGTTGGCCCGTTACACCCCAGAGGACGTGGCCACTGATACAGCCAAGCAGGAGAAGTTTCTGGAGGGACTGAACGATGAGTTGGGAGTTCAGTTGACTGTGGCAACATTTGCGGACTATCAGAAGTTGGTTGATAAGGCTACCATTCTTGAAGGCAAGCACCAGCAGATGGAGAATCGTAAGAGGAAGTACGGTCATGGGAAGTATAACTCTAGAGTTCAACAGAAACCCCACTACAGCCCATACTCAGGAAGTTCTGGATCAGGCACTAGCAAGTTTGGAGGGAGTCACCATAACCATGGAGGCCACAATCATCATGGAGGAAATGGACACAACCACCATGGTCACAAGCAGGGCAATGGAGGAAATGGCAATCAGCAGCATTTCAATTCTTCCACACCGATGAAGAAGGACCTGAGTCACATCAACTGCTTCAAGTGCAAGAAGACATGTCACTACTCCAATGAGTGCCCTGAGGCGCAGAATGGAAATGGAAATGGCAACGGGCATTCTGGAGGCAAGAAGCCCAATCCTTTCACTAAGGGGCATGTGAATCATGTCAATGTGGAAGAGGTTTATGAGCAGCCTGACGCGGTGATTGGTAAGTTCTTGGTTAATTCATTTCCAGCACTCATTCTTTTTGACACTGGTGCATCGCATTCATTCATATCAAGGGGATTTGTGGATAAACATAAGTTGCCTACCATAGCTCTTAAGTCACCCATTCTAGTGAGTTCCCTAGGAGCCGAGTCTATGGCTAGTCAGGGATGTTTCCAACTGCCTTTGAACATAGGGGGACATGTTTTTCCCACAGATATGATTATACTAGAGTCGCAAGGGTTGGATGTAATCCTAGGGATGGATTGGATGTCCAAGTATGAGGGAAACATTGATTGTGCTAGTAGATCGATTTTTCTCACCACCCCAGAGAAGAAGAGGATCAAGTACGTATCCAGGCTTAAGACTAAGAGGACTCAGGTGAACTCTCTTATGGGAGTTGTCCAGGAAGAAGTACCAGTGGTGAAGGATTATCCCGATGTATTTCCGGATGAGTTACCGGGTATGCCACCAGATCGGGAGATTGAGTTTTTGATTGAGTTGCTGCCAGGCACAGGGCCTATCTCCAAGAGGCCATATTGAATGCCTGCTAATGATTTTGAAGAAGTCAAGAAACAGATTAAGGAGTTGCTAGAGAAAGGGTATATTCGCCCGAGTTCATCACCTTGGGGATCCCCAGTACTTTTAGTGGAGAAGAAGGATGGAACCTTCAGAATGTGTGTGGATTACCGCTCTTTGAATGAGGTGACCATCAAGAACAAGTATCCCCTACTGATGATCAATGACTTGTTTGACCAGCTAGAAGGAGCTAGTGTTTTCTCCAAGATCGATCTTCGATCGGGTTATCACCAATTGAAGATCCGTGAGAAGGATATACCCAAGACAGCTTTTACGACAAGGTATGGGCTTTATGAGTATACAGTCATGTCCTTTGGTTTGACTAATGCCCCTGCCTATTTTATGAACATGATGAACAAAGTATTCATGGAGTTCTTGGATAAGTTTGTTGTGGTATTAATTGATGACATATTGGTTTACTCCAAGAATGAGGAGGAACACGCTGAACATCTGCGCTTAGTTTTGGAGAAGCTCAGAGAACATCAACTTTATGCCAAATTCAGCAAGTGTGAGTTTTGGCTCAAGGAAGTCGGATTTCTAGGACATGTAGTGTCAGGTGAAGGGATTGTAGTGGACCCTACCAAGGTAGAGTCAGTCACGGAATGGAATGCGCCCACCTCAGTTGGCGAGATTCGTAGTTTCCTTGGACTTGCAGGATATTACCGGAGATTTATTGAAAATTTCTCCAAGATTGCAAGGCCCATGACAGCGTTGTTGAAAAAGGACACCAAGTTCGTTTGGACTGAAGAGTGTGAAGCCAGCTTTCAAGAGTTGAAGAAGCGTTTGGTTACAGCCCCAGTGTTAATCCTGCCTGACATACACAAGGACTTTCAGGTGTATTGTGATGCTTCATGTCAGGGACTTGGAGGTGCTCTTATGCAAGAGGGAAAGGTTGTAGCTTATGCTTCACGACAGCTTCAACCTCATGAGTTGAACTATGCCACGCATGATTTGGAGTTGGCAGCTGTAGTGCATGCACTCAATACATGGAGACACTATCTTATTGGGAATCGTTGTGATGTTTACACGGATCACAAGAGTTTGAAGTATATCTTCATGCAGAAGGAGTTGAATCTCAGGAAAAGGAGATGGTTGGAACTTATAAAGGATTATGACATGAGTCTGCATTATCATCCAGGAAAAGCCAATGTTGTGGCAGATGCTTTGAGCCGTAAGAGTTATGTTAATACCCTTATAGCAGGAGATTTACCTCAGGAGTTATGTGATGAGCTTAGAGACCTTCAGTTGGAAATAGTTCCAAGAGGTTATGTTGCCGCACTCGAGGTGCAGTCCACCTTGTTGGGAAGAATCAGAGAAGCCTAGAAGTTGGACCAAGGTATTGCTGAGATCAAAGAAATGATGAGCAAAGGGAAAGCAGAAGGATTCTGTGAGGATGAACATGGAACCATATGGTTTGAGCAACGGATTTGTGTACCCAATGATCCTGAGATCAGGAAGTTGATTCTTCAGGAGGCTCACGACTCACCATATTCGATACACCCAGGCAATACCAAGATGTATTTGGACTTGAAGGAAAGTTTTTGGTGGGCCGGTATGAAGAGAGAAATTGCTGAGTATGTGGCAATATGTGATGTATGTCAGAGAGTAAAGGCAGAACATCAGAAACCAACAGGATTACTTCAGCCGTTGCCGATACCTGATTGGAAATGGGATAAACTTGGTATGGACTTTATCACGGGGTTACCTAGGACCCGTTCAGGTTATGATTCCATTTGGGTGATAGTTGATCGTTTGACCAAGGTTGCTCACTTCATTCCAGTGAAGACCACCTATACAAGTGCTAAGCTGGCAAAGATATATATGACCAGGATCGTATGTCTGCATGGAGTTCCAAGGAGCATCGTATCAGATAGAGGAACACAGTTTACCTCAAAGTTTTGGAAACAGTTACACGAAACTTTGGGTACCAGGCTAGAGTTCAGTACAACCTTCCACCCACAGACTGATGGGCAGACAGAGAGAGTCAATCAGATTCTAGAGGACATGTTGAGAGCTTCTGCGCTAGACTATGGGTCTAGTTGGGATGATAACTTACCCTACGCAGAGTTCTCGTACAACAATAGCTACCAAGCCAGTTTGTAGATGGCCCTTTGAGGCATTGTATGGAAGGAAATGCAGGACACCTTTGATGTGGAATGGAGTTGGAGATCGCAAATTGTTTGGACCTGATTTGATCTAGGATTCTGAGGAGAAGGTCAAGTTGATTCGTGACAGACTTAAGATAGCCCAGTCAAGGCAGAAAAGTTATGCCGATGCTAAACGCAAGGAAGTGATCTATGAAGTGGGAGATAGAGCATATCTTCGAGTGTCTCCACTTAGAGTCAAAGGAAAGTTAGCACCATGATTTGTGGGACCATACAAAGTTCTGGAACATAGAGGAGAGGTTGCATACCAGTTGGAATTACCAGAGACTTTGTCGGGAGTTCATGATGTGTTTCATGTTTCCCAGCTGAAGAAGTGTCATGCAGAGATGGCGGACATTCCTTTGAGAGATACAGTGCCACTGGAGGCAATTCAGTTGGAGAATGATCTGACTTATGAGGATAAACCTATTAATATTCTTGAGACTGCAGAGAGAATCACTTGTACCAAGATCATCAAGTTCTGCAAGGTTCAGTGGAGTCATCACACTGAGGAGGAAGCTACTTGGGAACGAGAGGAAGATCTTTGACAGGACCACCCACACCTTTTTGCTGGCCAACCCGAATCTCGAGGACGAGATTCATCTTAAGGGGGGTAGGTTTGTAACATCCCAATTTTATTAAATTTGGATGTTAATAGAATCATTCAATGCATATCATATTTCTTTGCATTTTGGAGTTTTTGAAATATTCAAATAATAGTTTTCCACTCGAGAAAAACAAATGAGAGGGGATAAGATGACTTCCTCAAAATATAAAAAGAGTGGGAAATTTTATTTTGAATATTACTTTAAGTTTTGGAGTTAATTGGTATTTATTTTATTTGCAAAAAGTGCATTAATTGCATTAGGAAATTATTTTCAAAATGTTATGTGCTTAAGTTAATGTTCATTAGGCTCTAAATATTATATAGTTATTTTAGAAATTAATTTGGTGTTTTTATTAATTCAATTGAATTAGTTATCAGCCACTTTAGTCTCCTATTAAAAAAACACACACACACGCACGCACAAAGCCTGGACCGAAACTGGGTTCGGCCCAGGAGCGCCCGACCGGCCCAGGTGGCCATTTTGGCCCAAGGCCAGCGCCCGCGCGCCCAAAAACCTCTCGCACCGGTCGACCGCCTGCGCCCGCCCTCTCTCGCCTCCTCTCGCTGCCGCTGCCAGGCGGGCCCCACCCGTCAGGCCATCCTCAACCTCCCGCACCGCGTGGGATAAACACTCGCCGCCGCGCTCCCGCAACCGCCGGCCGCCTCTCTCGCGGATAATGCTTATCCGTCGACCCCGATCCCTCTGACCTCGCCTATATAAAGGCCAGGACCCCCTCTTCCTTCCTCGCCGTCCCGCTTCTCCCCACGCCGCCCATAGCCGCTGCTGTCGCCGTTTGCTTCTCGCCGGAGCCGCGCCGCTCTGTCGTCCTTTCTGTCGCCAGTAAGCCACCACGGCATCCATCTTCTTCGTCAAATGACTTCCCTCGGCAAGGCGCACCCGTTTGACAAATTTTTCTCGCCTAGGTTCCGCCGGAGACGACCCCCCGACGACGCCCGACCTCGCCGGAGCCCACGGAGCGTCGCCGCCTACGCCTAGCCGACCCCGACGCCCCTAAGGAGCCCCGATGCCACCATCCGGACGCCCAAGCCGCGCCGCACCTCCCCGTCTTCTTCCCCGACGCCGAGGACCGCCGTAGCCACTGCCCCGCCACCTACCGACGTCGCGCCGCCGTCTTCATCGTCGTCGGCCACCACCACCACCCACTGTAAGCCGCCGCCCCACTCTCTCCCGTTAGATCGATCATCGACGGCCCAGATTAGATTAGGATGGGTTTTTTTAGTTGAACCGGTACGCGGTTAACCGTGGTTTTTATTTTAAGAACTACCGGTCGGTTTCCTTTAGACTGTGCGGTTTTATTTAAACCAAGCGTCGGTTTTTATTTAGTTAGCCGTCGCCGCTATTTTTCTTATTTAGCGGTTGTTCGCCGTATAGCCTTCGCAGCGAACACCTTTCGGCCAATAGGAATCTGCCACGCGTCAGGGACCTGTTTGTGATAACTTTTCTTCACTATTTAGTCCCTGTATTTAGCAGAATAGTCCCTGAACTTAGATTAGCCATAACTTTTTAACCGTAGATCCAAACTCGATGAAACCAGCGGCAAATTCTTCGTATTGTTTAGATCTATCCAGTGGTATACTATTTGCAAACTTTTGTCAGATTCAAATATGAATTTATTCAGATTCAAATTCGAACTTCAAATGGCCATATCTTCCAAACCGCAGCTCCGATTAAGTTGATTCCTTTTGCATGCTGTCACCATAGCAAAACCCTATCACCTGGACCTTTGTCACAATAATTTTTCACACACTAGAATCTGCCCTTAAATATTTTACTAGTATGCATAGTATGCACTATATTTCACATCACCCTTTGAACCATAGGCCTATGTTGTTTTGCACTTAGAATATTTCTGTAGTAGCTTAGTGTGTTGTATGTTCATTTGGTTTTTCCGAGACTTTTTGCTATGCATGTTCTTTTGGTTCTCTAGAATGTTTGCTTATGTTTTTTACCTTTCTTTGCGATAGATTGCCCGGAGTGCGAAGCAGAATATTATCAGTCTTTAGAATTCAACCAGCAGTACCAAGGCAAGTTGCATCTTGATCATGTTTCATTACCTATGTTTTAATTATGCACTTAGTTCTTTGCGGTAGGACTGCATGGTAGGAAACTATTGCCACATGACTATGCTTTTCACCCAGTAGTTCATTGAGGTAGGTCTAAACCTTATAATATTGTCGCCATCGTTTTACATTATGTTGCTACGCTAAGTAGACGTGGATTGGGGAGTGATCATTGTAAAGTTTGAGTGACAATGTAGTAAATAGGACCTAAGTTAATTAATGAACTACCTGGGCAGAAACTTGTGGGAATGGTGGCGAAGTACAGTGGGGCACGCAAGGGAAAATCCATAGTGGTGCACCACTAGTGGACCGTCCGCTCAGGCTCAAAGAGATCAATCGTATTCCCATGTCTAGAAGCTTACGTGTGCAGCCACAAGCCAATATGGGCTCTGGCTTAGTTGAGTAGTTAGTGTGACCCCTTCCGGGATGGGCTAGCAGATGTAGAATGATGTAGGTGTACCGGCCTATCCGTGGGTTAAGGGGGAACATTTTCGAAAGGCTATGTCTCGATCTTCCGATCATGGAGGTGGTCGAGTCTTGTGGGGAAAAGTGCGCAACCTCTGTAGAGTGTCAACCTAATCGATTAGCCGTGTCCCCGGTTACGGACAACTTGAGCATCTAGTAGTGGAAATGTTGGGAGATCTCCTCACCTTTAATTAAACAGTTGGGTTTTAAATGAAACTTGGGAACGGATGGAGTTGGGTTTGCCAACTCATCCTATGCAAATGTGTAGTAGTAGAATAACATCTTTTCTAATAGGGAAAAACTAGCTTTATGCAAAAACTAAACTTAGAGCTTTCCTCCAGCCAAATTGCATGTACAAGTAGGTCCATTACACTTATGATGTGACTTGCCAGTACATTCAATGTACTGACCCGTTTGGCTGCAACTTATCACGTTGCAGATATATCCGACGAGGATTAAGGTGCGATAGGTCGATGTTCTACACTCAACCTTGCTCGTGGAGTTGGACTCATTAATTCTTTGCTTCCGCAGTATTTTCTTATCGGCTCTATGCCCTATTTTGTAATAAATATATTGCTCCTGCACTATCGATGTAATACAGAGATGTGTGTTATTTCTGTTATTTCATCGAGTACTGTGTGCGCTAGCAAGTCGATCCAGGGACTAGCACGGTAAGCACAGAGACTTTGACTCTTACCGAGTCGGGTCGCTATATTTCTCATGTATTAAGTGCAGCCAAATTCGATTTATTCTTCACATGGTATACAATAAGAGAATGAAGCCACGGCAATTGAACATCGTATTACAGAACTGAACAAGCAGTTAACTAAACACCACAAAAAATGAACCAAACATTAACTGAGCACCACATTGCACAATATAACATACTCCTAATAGAAGAAAAGACATTTAACCAAACCAAGCATGCTTAACAACTTGGAAATATAGCCATTGTATTTGTTTCTCATGTATTTAGTACAGCCAAATTCGATTTATTCCTCACATGGTATACAATAAGAGAATGCAGCCACAGCAATTGAACATCGCATTGCAGAATTGAACCAAGCAGTTAACTAAACACCACAACAAATGAACCTAATGTTAACTGAGCACCACATTGCACAATATAACATACTCCTAATAGAAGATCAGACAGTTAACCAAACCAAGCATGCTTAACAACTTGGAAATATAGCAATTGTACTTGTTTCTCATGTATTTAGTATAGCCAAATTCGATTTATTCCTCACATGGTATACAATAAGAGAATGCAGCCACGGCAATTGAACATCGCATTGCAGAATTGAACCAAGCAATTAACTAAACACCACAACAAGTGAACCAAGCCACAACAAATGAACCAAGCAGTTAACTAAACACCAATTGAACAATATAACATACTCCTAATAGAAGATCAGACGGTTAACCAAACCAAGCATACTTAACAACTTGGAAATATTGCACCCTGAAGAATTGAACATCACATTTGCAGAATTGAACCAAGGAGTTAATTGAACACCACATTGCAAGACATATAGAACATATACACTATAGCAGAAGATTGCATGGTGAAAGTAGATAGCACATTCACTAGAATATGTTAAGGAAAGGCAGTAGCTAGCAAACTGAGCATGGGTCCTTATAGTGAGCTAATAAGACAAGCTACTCCTCATTGTCAGAGATATCGATGATGATTGGCTCCTTGGACATGCAAGAGGGTGAGGCCTCCGCATTGTGGGTGCCCTCGTTGTAGTGGTGAGTTGCCTAAGCTGCTCCGGGCACCAACCTGCTGGCTCTCGAGATGAGGTAAGCACGTGCATGCTGAGAAAACACCTCGTAGTCTTCGTTGAAGGCACCGACGGTGGCCTCGAGAAAACGCCACGAACTGCCGTTTAAAGCAGCCAACCGCGTCGCGGCGTCGGCGCGCGAGGCATCAACGGTGGCCTCGACGGCGAGGTGCTCCTCCAAGATCTGGGGGTCGGCACGAATGGCAGCCATCGCGACCTCATCCATGCATGCGGCCGCGATTTGCTTCTCCGCTGCCAAATGCTCCTTGAGGTCTTGGCTATACTGCATGCACCATGGCTTAGGCCAGCGCTTATTTGGTGGAGGGGTCGGTGATTTGGGTGGAAGGTGTCGCGCTCGCGCTGGCGGTTGGGGCATGTGGGTTGTGGAAGGAGGGGAGGAGGAGGAGGATGGGGGTCAGGTGTGGATTACCTTCCTGGATAGGTGAGGCCGAGAAGCATGAAGGAGGGTCACCGGCGAGGAGGCGACGGCGCTGCAAGCAAGGAGTGAAGGTTTCAACTTGGAAAGTAAGGCGGAAAGGGGGGAATGTGTCTTTTGGTAAGGGGGAGGGGGAGGTAGATATTTCCGCGGAAGCCGAAAATTTGGAATCGCTTCAGCCAAAAAAATAGGCACGCAAAGTGTCATCAGACACGGTCCCTTATTCAGACACGGTCCGAAGATATTTTGTGCTGCATCTCACACGGTTGGTTATAATAAACTGTGTGGGATCTACTTGATTTTTCGTCTTGATTTGAATTACATAATGGGGTCACAGCGGCCATGGACGGTGTTTGAATTGCTAGACCTTTTATCTGCAGTGATCATAAAAGAATTGGAATTATTCAAGGTTCGTTTGGACATTTTTATGCATTAAGTGAGTTTTCAATGCATTTATGTGCATAATTCAAATTTGAACCACATGCACATGCTCTAGTGCATATAAATTGGTTGAAAAATCAAATCTTTGTCCTTGGGTTCATGCTTAGGTCCCATGCAAGAAATGGGAATGAATGTCAAACACCGTGCCACTGTCACTCGGCCGCAAAGATTGAGATACCTGGTTTTTAAATTCTAGTAAATCCAAAACTCATCTGAAATTCATGAAACTTTGCATGCTATCATGGAGTGGCATTAACATGGCGTGGTAAAGTTTTTGTCCCATTTGGGGCAGGTTTGGGTATATGCTTCTCACAAACCAGAGCTTCTCACAACAAGCATGATGGTTTCGGTAGGGAACGCCCCAACTTTGGGGACGAAACAATATCCATTGCCTCTAATTGCTTTCAATTTTTTTTCTCGTGTCAACATAGAACAACAGGAGTGTTGTGTTATTTTTTGTGATTTTTCGGGGTTCGTTTGGACATATTTTTGCATTAAGTGAGTTTTCAATGCATTTATGTGCATAATTCAAATTTGAACTACATGCACATGCTCCGGTGCATATAAATTGGTTGAAAAATCAAATCTTTGGTCCTTGGGTGCATGCTTAGGTCCCATGCAAGAAATGGGAATGAATGTCAAGCACCGTGCCACCGTCACTCGGCCACAAACATTGAGATATCTAGTTGTTAAATTCTAGTAAATCCAAAACTCGTCTGAAATTCATGAAACTTGGCATGCTATCATGGAGCGGCATCAACATGACGTGGTAAAGTTTGTGTCCCATTTGGGGCCAGTTGGGGTATATGCTTCTCACAAACCAGAGCTTCTCACAACAAGCATGATGGTTTCGGTAGGGAACGCCCCAACTTTGGGGGCGAAACGATATCCATTTCCTCTTATTGCTTTCAAATTTTTTCTCGTGTCAACATAGAACAATAGGAGTGTTGTGTTATTTTTTGTGATTTTTCGGGGTTCATTTGGACATTTTTATGCATTAAGTGAGTTTTCAATGAATTTATGTGCATAATTCAAATTTGAACTGCATGCACATGCTCCGGTGCATATAAATTGGTTCAAAAATCAAATCTTTGGTCCTTGGGTGCATGCTTAGGTCCCATGCAAGAAATGGGAATGAATGTCAAGCACTGTGCCACCATCACTCGGCCACAAACATTGAGATACCTGGTTTTAAAATTCTAGTAAATCCAAAACTCATCTGAAATTCATGAAACTTGGCATGCTATCATGGAGCGGCATCAACATGCTGTGGTAAAGTTTTTGTCCCATTTGGGGCACGTTTGGGTATATGCTTCTCACAACAACCATGATGGTTTTGGTAGGCAACGCCCCAACTTTGGGGGCAAAATGATATCCATTGCCTCTTATTGCTTTCAATTTTTTTCTCATGTCAACATAGAACAACATGAGTGTTGTGTTATTTTTTTGATTTCTCGGGGTTCGTTTGGACATTTTTATGCATTAAGTGAGTTTTCAATGCATTTATGTGCATAATTCAAATTCGAACTACATGCACATGCTCCGGTGCATATAAATTGGTTGAAAAATCAAATCTTTGTCCTTGGGTGCATGCTTAGGTCCCATGCAAGAAATGGGAATGAATGTCAAGCACCGTGCCACCGTCACTCGGCCGCAAACATTGAGATACCTGGTTTTAAATTCTAGTAGATCCAAAACACGTCTGAAATTCATGAAACTTGGCGTGCTATCATGGAGCGGCATCAACATGCCGTGGTAAAGTTTTTGTCCCATTTGAGGCAGGTTTGGGTATATGCTTCTCACAAACCAGAGCTTCTCACAACAAGCATGAGGGTTTCAGATAGAATGCCCGTATGCAAAGTGAGAGCGGGATTTGTGCATCTCTTGAACACAAACGGTTCTTTTGGATGAACCGTGTGAATCACTGATACGTCTCCAACGTATCTATAATTTTTGATTGTTCCATGCTATTATATTATCTATTTTGGATGTTTATGGGCTTTATTATGCACTTTTATATTATTTTTCGGACTAACCTATTAACCTAGAGCCCAGTGCCAGTTTCTGTTTTTTCCTTGTTTTAGAGTATCGCAGAAAAGGAAAATCAAACGGAGTCCAATTGACCTGAAACTTCACGGAACTTATTTTTGGAACAGAAGAAGCCCGGGGAGTATCGAAGATGGACCAGGAGAGTCCCGGGCTGCCCATGAGGGTGGGGGCGCGCCCACCCCCCTGGGAGCGCCCCCTGCCTCGTGGACAGCCCGGAGAACCACTGACGTACTTCTTCCTCCTATATATACCCATATACCCTAAAAACTTCGAGGAGCACAATAGGTCGGGAGTTCCCCCGCCAGAAGCCTCCGTAGCCACCGAAAACAAATCTAGAACCGTTCTAGCACCCTGCCGAAGGGGGGAACCCCTCTCCAGTGGCCATCTTCATCATCCCGGCGCTCTCCATGACGAGGAGGGAGTAGTTCACCCTCGGGGCTGAGGGTATGTACCAGTAGCTATGTGTTTGATCTCTCTCTCTCTCGTGTTCTTGAGGTGGTACGATCTTGATGTATCGCGAGCTTCGCTATTATAGTTGGATCTTCTGATGTTTCTCCCCCTCTACTCTCTTGTAATGGATTTAGTTTTCCCTTTGAAGTTATCTTATCGGATTGAGTCTTTAAGGATTTGAGAACACTTGATGTATGTCTTGCCGTGCTTATCTGTGGTGACAATGGGATATCACGTGATCCACTTAATGTATGTTTTGGTGATCAACTTGCGGGTTCCGCCCATGAACCTATGCATAGGGGTTGGCACATGTTTTCATCTTGACTCTCTGGTAGAAACTTTGGGGCACGCTTTGAAGTAATTTGTGTTGGTTTGAATAGATGAATCTGAGATTGTGTGATGCATATCGTATAATCATACCCACAGATACTTGAGGTGACATTGGAGTATCTAGGTGACATTAGGGTTTTGGTTGATTTGTGTGTTAAGGTGTTATTCTAGTACGAACTCTATGATAGATTGAACGGAAAGAATAGCTTCATGTTATTTTACTACGGACTCTTAAATAGATCGATCAGAAAGGATGGCTTTGAGGTGGTTTCGTACCCTACCATAATCTCTTCGTTTGTTCTCCGCTATTAGTGACTTTGGAGTGACTCTTTGTTGCATGTTGAGGGATAGTTATATGATCCAATTATGTTATTATTATTGAGAGGACTTGCACTAGTGAAAGTATGAACCCTAGGCTTTGTTTCAACTCATTGCAATACCGTTTGTGCTCACTTTTATCATTAGTTACCTTGCTGTTTTTATATTTTCAGATTACAAAAACCTTTATCTACCATCCATATTGCACTTGTATCACCATCTCTTCGCCGAACTAGTGCACCTATACAATTTACCATTGTATTGGGTGTGTTGGCGACACAAGAGACTCTTTGTTATTTGGTTGCAGGGTTGTCTGAGAGAGACGATCTTCATCCTACGCCTCCCACAGATTGATAAACCTTAGGTCATGCACTTGAGGGAAATTTGCTACTGTCCTACAAACCTCTGCACTTGGAGTCCCAACAACGTCTACAAGAAGAAGGTTGTGTAGTAGATATCAAGCTCTTTTCTGGCGTAGTTGCCGGGGAGGTTAGCGCTTGAAGGTATATCTTTAGATCTTGCAATCGAATCTTTTAGTTTCTTGTTTTATCACTAGTTTAGTTTATAAAAGAAAACTACAAAAAATGGAATTGAGGGTACCTCATATGCTTCATATTTTTAATATCTATCACAAAAATAAGGATTCCGATAATTGTGCTCAAGTGCTAGAAGAATAATGCATTAGAATGTTTGGCACTAAATATTTGAATGATGAGCATGATTGCAATGTTGTTAGAATGAACTCCTTGAATATCCATGATGCTAATGATATGCAAAGCCACAAGCTTGGGGAAGCTATGTTTGATGAAGATGATATTTTTTGTCCCCCAAGTTTTGATGAGCAAATTTATTATGATGAAAGCATGCCTCCTATTTATGATGATTATATTGATGAAATTGGATTTGGAGAGGTCATGACTTTATTTTGTGATGAATCCACTATTTCGGAAGAGGTTCCAATTGATTATGAGAACAAAGTTGCTATCTATGATGATTATTGTGATGACATGTATGGTATAAAAAATAATGATAACCATGAAACTTGTCATCGTGATTTTAGTTTTCAATTGGATTATGCCTCACATGATAGTTATTTTGTTGAGTTTGCTCCCACTACTATTCATGAGAAGAAATTTGCTTATGTGGAGAGTAATAAAAATTCCATGCTTGTAGATCATGAAAAGAATGCTTTATGTGATGGTTATATTGTTGAATTCATTCATGATGCTACTGAAAATTATTATGAGGGGGGAACATATGCTTGTAGGAATTGCAATAATATCAAGTTTCCTCTCTACATGTTGAAAATCTTGAAGCTATGCTTGTTTTGCCTTCCTATGCTAGTTGATTATTGTTCCTATAAGTTGTTTGCTCACAAAATCCCTATGCATAGGAAGTGGGTTAGACATAAATGTGCTAGTCATATTCTTCTTGATGCTCTCTTTATGTTTCAATTCTTATCTTTTATGTGAGCATCATTGAAATCATCATGCCTAGCTAGGGGCGTTAAACGATAGCGCTTGTTGGGAGGCAACCCAATTTTATTTATGTTCCTTCCTTTTTGCTCCTGTTTAATAATAAATAATTCATCTAGCCTCTGTTTAGATGTGGTTTTATGTTTTAATTAGTGTTTGTGCCAAGTAGAACCTTTGGGAAGACTTGCGACGCCAGAATCGGACTCCTCCTCAGACTCCACCTCCGCCTCCTCAGAAGCGGACTCCTCCTCTGAATCCATTTCCTTGCCAACAAACGCATGTTCCTTGCCAGATGAGCTCTTCTTGTGTGATGAAGACTTTGAAGAAGACTTGGAAGAAGACTTTGAGTATTTCTTATTCTTCTTGTCGTCAGAGTCATATTCCTTACTCTTCTTCTTCTTTTTGTTCTCATTGTCCCACTGAGGACACTCAGAGATGAAGTGGCCAGGTTTCTTGCACTTGTGACATGTTTTCTTCTTGTAGTCATGAGCAAAAACTTCATCATTCCTTGAGCTTGATCGTGAAGACTTTCTGAAACCTTTCTTCTTGGTGAATTTTTGGAACTTCTTCACAAGCATAGCAAGTTCCCTTCCAATGTCTTCAGGATCATCAGAACTGCTGTCAGATTCTTCTTCAGATGAGGAGACAGCTTTTGCCTTCAAGGCACGAGTTCACCCATAGTTAGGACCGTAGATATCTCTTTTCTCAGAAAGCTGAAACTCATGTGTGTTGAGCCTCTCAAGTATGTCAGACGGATCGAGTGTCTTGAAATCAGGACGTTCTTGAATCATCAGGGCTAGGGTGTCAAACGAACTGTCAAGTGATTTCAGTAGTGTCTTGACGACTTCATGCTTGGTGATCTCAGTAGCGCCAAGGGCTTGAAGCTCATTCGTGATGTCAGTGAGTCGTCCAAATGTGAGCTGGACATTCTCATTGTCATTTCTCTTGAAGCGGTTGAAGAGGTTGTGAAGCACACTGATTCTCTGATCTCTCTGGGTTGAGATGCCTTCGTTGACCTTGGAGAGCCAGTCCCGGACTAGCTTAGATGTTTCCAAAGCACTCACGCGGCCATACTGTCCTTTGGTCAGATGACCACAGATGATATTCTTGGCAGTAGAGTCCAGTTGAACGAACTTCTTGACGTCAGCAGCAGTGACACCTTCTCCAGCCTTGGGAACGCCGTTCGTGACGACATACCATAGGTCGACGTCAATGGCTTCAAGATGCATGCGCATCTTATTCTTCCAGTAGGGATATTCAGTTCCATCGAAGACGGGGCACGCAGCGGAGACTTTAATTATCCCTACAGTCGACATAGCTAAAACTCCAGGTGGTTAAACCGAATCACACAGAATAAGGGAGTACCTTGCTCTGATACCAATTGAAAGTGCGTTATATCGACTAGAGGGGGGTGACTAGGCGATTTTTATGAAAGTCTTCAAAACGTGGAAGTTATGAAGACAAACGATAGAAATAAACCTATTACCATGCAGCG
This sequence comes from Triticum urartu, assembly GCF_003073215.2. Taxonomy (NCBI): domain Eukaryota; kingdom Viridiplantae; phylum Streptophyta; class Magnoliopsida; order Poales; family Poaceae; genus Triticum; species Triticum urartu. The sequence goes on along the minus strand of NC_053023.1, from coordinate 639,933,423 downwards.
GAAGGTAGACTACACTAGGCAAACCATAGTCAAGTATTCAATGGAGTGAAAGCACAATGACTAATAGCAGCAATGTAGTAAGGATCAGGTAGGAAGATATTATGAAGCCAAACAGAACACATAGTCACTCAGTGAAGATAAAAAGATAGTGCAATCATACAATGACTTCACAAGGACCGATAGTAAGTAAAGGGAAGGAAAGGATGAAACCAGTGACACGTTGAAGACAATGATTTGTTGGACCAGTTCCAGTTGCTGTGACAACTGTACGTCTGGTTAGGGCGGCTAGGTATTTAAACCTGAGGACACACAGTCCCGGACACCCAGTCCTGAACATGCAGCTCAGGACACCCGGTTCTCACCGTATTCCCCTTGAGCTAAGGTCACACAGACCTCGCCCAATCACTATGGTAATCCTTCAAGGTAGACTCCCAAACCTTCACAGACTTCGTTCACTAGCAATCCACAATGTCTCTTGGATGCTCAGAACGCGACGCCTAACCGGCTGGAGGATTCACAGTCCTCAAGTGTAATAAGTCTTCAGATCACACAGACAAGAAGACTTAAGTGATGCCTAATTCTCTTTGGCTCTGGGTGGTTAGGGCTTTATCCTCGCAAGGAATTCTCTCTCAAGGGCTTCGAGGTGGGTTGCTCTCAAACGACAAAAGCCGTACACTAACTCTGAGCAGCCAACCGTTTTTGGTTGTAGGGGGTGGGCTATTTATAGCCACTAGGCAACCCGACCTGATTTGTCCAAAATGACCTTGGGTCACTAAGGAACTGACACGTGTTCCAACGGTCAGATTTCAAACTCACACGGCAACTTTACTTGGGCTACAAGCAAAGCTGACTTGTCCGACTCTGGACAAGATTCGCTCTCATAGTCTTCACTCGAAGACATAGGTTTTGGTTAAGCATCACTTCAGTCATTCTGAATGGTTCTCTCGGACACCACTTAACAGTACGGTGGTTCCTATGACTCAACAAAGAACAAGAAAAAGAACTACGAAAGATCTAAGTCTTCGAGCTCCATAGGCTTCATGCGATGTCTTCTCTTGGCATAGTCTTCAATGTGAATATCTTCATATACCACCTTTGACATCAATGTCTTCATACATTTTTAGGGGTCATCTCTGGTAGGAAAACCGAATCAATGAGGAACTTCTACCTGTGTTATCCTGCAATTCTCACAAACACATTAGTCCCTCAACTAGGTTTGTCGTCAATACTCCAAAACCAACTAGGGGTGGCACTAGATGCACTTACAATCTCCCCCTTTTTGGTGATTGATGACAAACTAGTTGAAGTTTTCAACGGGGAATATAATATGTGAAATTGTAAAGGATAAGGAATTGTCTTCATAAGTTGCAAGGGCTCCCCCTGAAGATGTGCATATAAGTAGTTTGCTTTTGGAATGCAAATGCACATGGCAGGTTGTGCTTGTGGAGATCCTCTTCAACTAATGATGACAATCCACTATGCATGTGAAGGTATGTGAAGATAATGACATGCATAATGGAAAATGGACGTCTGCAAAATGATCTAAATGCGGAATTTATCGTCGCACATGCGGAATTTATCATCGCATCACAAAATGGCAAATAAGTAGCAGACGACCATCGAGTGTAAGTGTTACAACTCAAACAACCAAATGTATCAAAACGAGAGTTGTAAACACGAAGCAAAATATGAAGCACCCGCCCATATGGACCTGCTTGAAGACTATTAAACTCATATGCTTCTCCCCCTTTCGTTAGTAAGGACCAAAAAGGTTTGAAGACATAGAGCCTCTACTCGTTCCCATGAAGAGTAGGTGAAGCAGCAGGGTCGTCGGTGGTGTTCGGCGGTGCAGAAGAGCTTGGAGCAGTGTCGAAGCGTGCTGAAGGAGGCGGCGGTGAAGTAGCATCGTCGTCATCCTCGATCACTCTGGCATTTACAGTTGCAGCAGAGGAAGAGAACTCAGAGTCTTCAAGAGATGGAGTTTGTCGCAGCACTGCCCTTCGAGGAGGTGTGGAGTCAAACTTGAAGCGCTCAGAGAAGCCATCCTCTTGAAGACCATCTTCAGAACACATCAGCGTCAGCCCTTTCCATGTGCGTCGAGAGGTTTCATGGGCAACAAAGGCATTCTTGGTGGCAAGATTGCGAATGCGATTAACATCCACCAAGAGGCTTTGCATTTGACGCTTCAGCCAGTCATGATGCCTATCATGTTTTTGATGAAGAGCCACAAGAAGCTCTCGTTCATTGAGAACACGAGTGTGCTTCTTGGGTCGTGGGGCAGTTGTACTGTCAGTGGCTTCAGTGAGAGCAGGATGCGGTGCACGTGTAGTGCCAGCCAAAGGATACACACGAGTGACTGCTTCAACTCCTTCAATGTTCTGAGAAAAACTTTGATGCTCTGCATTCTGAAGACTTAGAGGTTCCTTGGCAGGCTCAGGATAGATGGCTTCAATAGACATGTCCACATCAGGCAAAAAAATCCATTGATTGCGAGCAGATGGCTGATATGAGATAGCAGAGTGAAGTTTGATCAGCTGCATTAGTCATGGGGCGTAAAACTTCAAGCCAAACAGATCAGAGCCTGATGCAGCAAGTTGGCGAATGAAGAAGTCCTGTGCATTGAAGCATTTGCCATGAAGAATATAGAAGACCAAAGTCTTCATTGCACCTTCCAGCTTGGCATGTGGAGAGTGTCCTTTGATGGGCCAGAGAGTTCACCTTATGATGTGATAAATAGTCCTTGGCAGATACTCTAGGTCTTCAACAAAGAACTCTTTGGGATATGCAACATCTTGGGGTAATGGCTTCATCATACTGAGCATCTGACTCATGTTAGGTTCAGGTTTCTGAAAGATGCTCTCCACAGCTTCACTGTGAAGTTGACAGCCAGATTCGTAGAGATCGCCGGGAGTGGGTAGACCAGTGAGCTCAATGATGTCAAGGCTTTGGCTTCGTGATGAACGTTTCCTGTCATCCACTCCAGGACCCAAGTCTTCGGATCTCTGTTATACCCGCGGATGTGAAGTGTGGCATAGAATTGGAGCAGCAACTCTTCATTCCAATGCTCTTGGTCAGTGAAGAACGACAGCAACCCAACCTCTTGGAAGCAATCCAGAGCTTCTTCCAGACAGGGCAGACCAGCTATTGCTTCAATGTCAAGACGCTTGTGTGCGAAGATGCGACCTTGACTGTAAAGAATGCGGGAGTAATAGCTTCGCTGTGGATAGCTCCAGAACCGATCAGATGATATTCTTTCCCTTGAGTAGGGGTTCCTGGAGCTATTGAAGAATGTGTTGTCTGCTCTGAAGCCATCGATATTGAAGGATCTAGGTGCTGATGCAGGACCTGGGAACCTGGGCAATCTTGGGATTGGCTTCTGTACCTGAGGCCTGTGCTCAACATGATAGTCGAACTGAGGACCAGCAGCAGGAGCGGGAACAGAAGCAGTGGGATCAGTGGCTTCGCTGACTTCTAGTGCTTTTGTTGGGGAGGGCTCCACATTAGCTTCAGCCATGACAGCGTCAGTGGCTTCATTGGTGTTGGTGGTGGCAGCCTCAAGATTTTCAACCTCCACTTGACGAGCTGGAGGGTCGGTCACAACCACGTTCTCCTCGAGAACCGCTTCTTGGTGAGATAGGGGAGTAGCAGCTTGTGGGACTTCTTCTTCATCGGCTGATGCAGCCGGAATGTCTTCAGCAGCTTCAGCTTCGGACACAGAGACTGGAGGCCTTGGTCCTTTGCGAAGCCTGCGCAACGCAGGCGACGCCTGTGTAGTTGGAGTTAGCTGGGCCTCAAAGTCTTCTTCGTCTTGTGGGCGATCAGCCCATGAAGCATCCTGAGCAATTGCCATCAGAGGACGACCAATGCTGATGAGTTTGCTGTGCTCGAGCTGACGAAGGACTGCACCATCTACTACATGGTCATGGTGACCAATGTCGTCAGCGGCGATGGGATCAGCTGCTAGAAAGTCTTCAGCTTCATGAGCCTCTGTGATAGCAGGCTCATGGATTGTCAGTTGGCGTTCAGTGTCTGGACGAACCATGGAAATGGGTTAAACAATCAAAGGCTCTGTGGGAGCAGCCCGTTTTTTCTTGGTCTTCCTCTTCTTCTTGGAGGGGGCAGTAGGAGAGGCTTCAGGATGTTTCCTCTTCCTGGCTTCAGCCTTAGCAGTCTTTGTCTTCTTCAGTTCTGAAGCGGTTGACCAGGCTTTTGGCTTCGAGCCAGTCATTCTAATTGGGAAGACAATGGGATCTGCTTCCTGCCTTGGTGCGAGAGGTTCGGCCACAATGGGCTTCTTCTTCTTCTTAGCAGCCATCCTGGGATCAATGCCCGGACGCCCAAGGGCCTTGCGCTTCTCAGCTTCAATGTAGCCTTGCACACACTTGTCAGCCATGCTATTCATATGCTCCCGACAACCCTGAGCTTCTGCACGTTTCTTGAGAAAGGCTTCTTTGAGCTCGTGCAGCATAATCTTGAAGTTTTTCACCTCTTGCACGCTGAGCTTGGCCATATGCTTCTTGAACTGAGCCTTTTCATAGTCAATCTTTTGCTTCAGTTCGACGATGCGCTGAGCAAGGGCTAGCTCTGAAGCAATGGCGCCTTGGAAGGCAACACTGAGGCCAATGGGTAGTTGCAGATCTTCGAAGCTGATGTTTGGCGTGTCAAACCACTCATCAATGAAGTTGTGGATGATTGTTACATCAAAGAGAGGCAGATCATTGAAGATTTCTGCTTCTTCTTTGCTCTTGATGAGTTGCTCAAGAGCATCATCTGCAAGATCTTCATCACTTGACAGATTAATGGCATCATTGCGCAAAATGGCAGCAGCTGTTAGCTCTTGGCCGGTGTGTGGAAGAAGCATCTTGACCTTCTGGGGCTTGGAGATGCGTGACAAATCTTCAGACTGCACACTGTCTTCAGGAGGTGCAGTTGCCAGTGGCTTCGCCCGTGAGATTTTTGGTGCAGAGGCCGGCTTTGAAGCTTTTGGCTGCTTCAGCTTCTTTGGCTTCGGCGCTGCAGGCGCTTCATCTGATTCAGCGTCATCTGCGGGCTCATTCACGGCTGTCCCTTGAACCACGATGTGAGTGATGAGGCCTTCAAGATTGTAGAAGGGCCCAAGAAGATTGGGTTTAGCTTCGCGAGTTCCATCGGCATGGGGAGCAGAGGGACCAGGGTTGAAATCTAAACCCAAAGTCTTCTTGTTCTGCTTCGCTGAGTTCTGAGCAAACTGGAAGTTGCGCTTAAACAGATTGTCGTCACGACACCATAGCAGGGACGATGGGTCAGCATCCGCAGGCTGTGGTCCACGGACCATGCAGGGATAGAAGCCTTGTTCAATGGCTTCATCTCTGGTCCTGGGTTGAAGATTTATGTAGAGGATGTCTCCCCATGGTCGCTTGATGGCATTCTTTTCAGCATATTCCTTGGTCACAAATCTGTACTTGAACCACTGTTCTGCCCAATAGCGTCGAATCCATTGGATTCGCGTCTTGCGCTGATTGTAATCCTCTTTACGATCTATCTTGTACAGCTCTGAGAGGTCATCGGGCAGATCTCTTGATGTTTCTCCTCGACGCTTTCTGCCACCCTTCCTTGCTGATTTTTCTGAAGCCATGAACCTTAATCTGAAAGGCTTCAATACGTTCAGAGGCTTCAAAGGTTTTCGCTTGCTGGACAAACAGGAACTGGCTTCGGGAGAATTTATGTGATGCTGTAAGAATTCTGCAAATGAATGCAGACTATGAGAACCAAGGGATTCTCCCACGGATATGTACCTGTGACAGCATTAAGGTGCGAGAGAAGGGGAAGAGGTCATATGCATTCTCGGAAGATTTTGAAGATAAATCAGTTTAGAAGACATTAACCTCATCGTGCGAAGACATTCACTCATAAATAAGGAGTTGGCTCCAGATTTGTACGAATCCACGGATCAGTACAAGTGAGGAATCTAACTACTTTGTGAAGCATAAGTGAATATACTAGGCATGTTATGAGATGCAGTATGAAAGAGATCCAACATGTGTGAATAGAAACTGCTTGTGGTAGAAAGTGATAAAGCTATAGGATCAAAGAGGCCATAAAAAGGAGGTTTTATTTATCACACGAAGAACTGCTAGACGGAGTGGAAGAGGAGGCCGAGCAGTTCGATCGTCCGTACCCTAACTTGGCGATGGAGGACACCTACGGCGACGGCGGAGAAGGCGATGTCCGCGGTCGGCGTGAAGACGGCATCGGAGAAGTTGCGGTAGCGAAGCGCTTCGTCGCCGACGTCGTCGAGGGCTAGAGGTGGCGCTAGGGTTCGTGCGAGAGTGGAAGAAGAGATAATGACTGCTGTGAGGTGTGTATTTATAGGTACAGGGGCGGCACTGCGTTATTACACAGGTGCCCCTGGCAATTCGCATCTGAGGAACACGTGGCCAACATGCAACATATTGGCGTTTGTTCCACGTCCCACGCACGCCTGGATTGTCGTGTGGTCGTTCCCACTTCTCCGGGTTTCAGGTGGAGGAATGAGCATTGAAAACGGACTTAATGGTTGTCTCTGTATCTTCTGCTGACAAGGACGCAGAGAAGACATTCGACAGTTTCAATAGAATGCATATGATTTGGAGAGATAGAGTTTGAGATAGAAAGCATAGAGAGGTTAGGGTCCGATCACATTCACTTAGTTCAAAAGATTCAACAAGAAGACATAGCTATAAGTGAATGATGTAGAGGACAGAACACTAGTGTGTATATATATATAATCAACATAGTGAAGATAAACATGAAGATATGTTGAGATTGAAGCCAAACCAAATGTGAAGACATAGCAAATGTAACGCCATGAGTGAAACACTTCAAACAGAACATTTGGTGGTGGCGTTACCCACCATATAGGAAGTATTAGACCCAGACACGGCGCACAATTATCGTGGCGCTCCGAAGTCAAATTCCACATTAATGTATTCACACTTAGAATGTATGTCTTCATTGATTGAAGATATACTTTACTTCGTGCGTTGCACATCTAAGTCATCAATATGCATAAGTGTTAGGATGTGTGCCTGATCACAGGACATTTGAGGATTCCAGGATATTTAGATCACACCGTAACTTGCAAAATCTCTTCTCATCCAAGGGCTTGGTGAAGATATCTGCCAATTGCTCTTCAGTGTTGACGTGTATGATATCAATATCTTCTTTCACAACATGATCTCTGAGAAAGTGATGACGAATTTCAATGTGCTTTGTCTTCGAGTGCTGAACTGGATTGTTGGCAATCTTGATGGCACTTTCGTTGTCGCAGTAGAGTGGCACTTGCTTCAGATGAATGCCATAGTCCTTGAGTGTTTTCTTCATCCACAGAAGCTGAGCGCAGCAAGATCCAGCAGCAATGTATTCAGATTCAGCAGTGGAGAGAGATACACAGTTCTGCTTCTTTGAAGACCAACATACAAGCGATCATCCCAGAAAGTGACATGTGCCTGATGTAGACTTGCGATCCACTTTGTCACCAGCATAATCAGCATCCGAGAATCCAACCAGATCAAACTCTGAGCCCTTTGGATACCATAATCCTAGAGTTGGGGTGTGAGCCAAATATCGAAGAATTCGCTTCACAGCTAAGTGATGCGACTCCTTTGGTGTCGCTTGGAATCGGGCACACATGCAAACACTAAGCATAATATCTGGCCTAGATGCACATAGATAAAGCAAAGAACCAATCATGGAGCGGTATACCTTTTGATCGAACTCTTTACCATTGTCGTCGGGACCAGATGATGCTTGGCTGGCATTGGCGTCGTGAAGCCTTTGCAGTCTTGCATACCGAACTTCTTCAGACAATCTTTGAGATACTTCTCTTGAGATATGAAGATGTCATTGCGTTGCTGTCGTATTTGGAGACCGAGGAAGAACTTCAGCTCTCCCATCATGGACATCTGATATTGCTCTTGCATCATATATCCAAACTCTTCACTGTACTTCTGATTGGTGCAGCCGAAGATAATGTCATCCACATACATTTGGCACACAAACAGTTCACCATCATATGTCTTCGTGAAGAGAGTGGGGTCTAGGGAACCAGGTATGAAGCCTTTGCTCTTCAGGAAGTATTTGAGTGTGTCATAGTAGGCCCGAGGGGCTTGTTTGAGGCCATACAGTGCCTTGTTGAGCTTGTATACCATGTCAGGATGTTTTGGATCTTCAAAGCCAGGCGGTTGTGCAACATACACTTCTTCAATCTTGCCATTGAGAAAGGCGCTCTTCACATTCATTTGATATAGAAGTATGTTGTGATGATTGGCATAGGCTAGCAGTATGCGTATGGCTTCAAGTCTAGCCACAGGAGCAAATGTTTCATCGAAGTCAATGCCTTCCACTTGAGTATATCCTTGAGCAACGAGACGAGCTTTGTTTCTGACAACTTGACCATGCTCATCTTGCTTGTTGCGGTATATCCATTTGGTGCCTATTATGTTGTGCTTCCGAGGATCAAGACGCTTAACCAGTTCCCATACATTATTCAGCTCAAACTGTTGAAGCTCTTCTTGCATAGCTTGAATCCATTCAGGTTCCATGAAGGCTTCTTCAACTTTCTTGGGTTCTGTTATTGAGACGAATGCGAAGTGCCCACAGAAATTTGCCAGCTGAGTTGCCCTTGATCGAGTGAGCGGACCGGGTGCATTGATGCTGTCAATTATTCTCTCAATCTGCACTTCATTGGCAACACAAGGATGTACAGGGCGAAGGTTTTGCTCTTGCTGATCATTGTCATTGTTAGTGGGATTGTCTTCAGGCTGAGCATTGTCTTCAGGTTGATCAGGTGCGGAGATGATAAGTTCCTCTTCAGGTTGAGCTTCAGAGGGTATGATTTCTCTGGTTCCCATAAGCTTGATTGATTCGCTGGATGGAACCTCATCTAGCATATTTGGGAGGTGCTCTCTTTGTGAACCATTAGTCTCATCAAACCGCACATCCACTGTTTCAACCACTTTATAATGAAAGAGATTGAAGACTCTGTAGGAGTGTGAATCCTTTCAATATCCAAGCATAAAACCCTCATGTGCTTTTGGTGCAAATTTTGAAGTGTGATGTGGATCCTTGATCCAGCACCTGGCACCAAATACTCTGAAGTAACTGACATTTGTCTTCTTGCCAGTAAGGAGCTCATAAGATGTCTTGTTCAGAAGCTTGTGAAGATAAACACGATTGATTGTATGGCATGCAGTATCAATGGCTTCAGGCCAGAATTTTCTTGGAGTCTTGTATTCATCAAGCATCGTTCGGGCCATCAGTGTTTTGTTCTTGCGTTCGACGACGCCATTCTGCTGTGGCGTGTATGGGGCTAAGAATTCATGTGTGATGCCCAAGGTATCAAGATATGTATCAAGGCCGGTGTTCTTGAATTCAGTGCCATTGTCACTTCTGATGTGCTTTATCTTGGCGCCATAGTTGTTCATTGCTCGATTGGCGAAGCGTCTGAAGACATCCTGCACTTCAGTCTTGTAGAGGATTATGTGCACCCAAGTATATCTAAAATAATCATCAACAATAAAAAAGCCATAGAGGCAAGCAGTAGTAGTAAGAGTTGAGTAATGAGTGGGACCGAAAAGATCCATGTGGAGCAGTTCGAAGGGTCGAGTGGTTGTCATGATTGTCTTTGAGGGATGTTTGGCCCTCGTCATCTTCCCTACTTCACAGGCACCGCATAAGTGATCTTTCTTGAACTTGACGCCCTCGATGCCTATGACATGCTTCTTCTTTGCAAGGGTGTGGAGGTTCCTCATGCCAGCATGCCCTAGCCTCCAATGCCAGAGCCAGCATTCTGAAGTCTTTGCTAGAAGACATACGGCAAGCTGTGGTCCTACCAAAAAATCTACCACGTACAAATCATCTTTCTGATACCCTTCAAACACTAGAGACTTGTCAGATTCCATTAGTATAAGGCAGCGATATTTTCCAAATATTACGATCATGTTCAAATCGCAAAGCATTGAGACAAACATTAAGTTGAAGCCAAGGGATTCAACAAGCATGACTTTATCCATGTGTTGATCCTTTGAGATTGCAACTCTACCAAGACCCAATGCCTTACTTTTACCAGTGTCAGCAAATGTGATGTGACTCTTGTCGGATGGACGTAAGGTTGAGTCCATAAGAAGGCTTCTTTTGCCAGTCATGTGGTTGGTACACCCACTATCAATAATCCATTCTGAAGACGCTGGTGTCGTACCCTACAGTGCAGTTAGGGGGATAGGCTTCACGGAGAGAATTGTGAAGCAAAACATTTGACGAACCAGTGGGTTATGAAAGCTTAGATCCAGATTAGGACTGATAGGGAGAGTAGCAAGTGATTCAGGAACGAAGTACATAGTAAGACCATTCGGGCATTTGATCTTGCGCCCTACAAGATGTTTAAGGTCCCCAGCAATAGCGTCAGACGATTTTGGTTTTCTGCTGGAGACCTTTCCCTGCAAAAGAGAGTTAAGCTTTCTTAGCCACCCACATCTTCAAGGGTGGCTTAGAAGCAATATTTCTAAGTGCAGCGTCTGAGAACTTTGGCTTTGGAGCCCTAGCAAAAAGTCTTGCAGGCGGACAATAGTACTCATAAGAATAAGCAGAATATTTCTTGGTCTTATGAACATGGTGGTTTGATGAACCGCGTTCATATTCATAGGCCTGAGTATGGTTTCCCTGCAAAACATTTGCGTTAGTGCGACTCAGGTGAGTCCTCTGTCTGTATGAAGCCTTTGGACCGTATGAAGCCTGTGGTCTGAGGTTTGTCTTCTTCATGTGTGGTGTCATGATGACATTCACAGGAAGATTCTCCAGACACTTTTTCGGAACCCAGATCTTCTTCATAGGCGGTCCATTCCTGCAGTTAGTACCAATGTACCTGGCAAACACTTCACCATTCTGATTCTTAAATAGTTTATAGTTTGCATCAAAGGATTCATCAATGACAATGGGGTTTGCACAAGTGAAGCCAGATAGATTGGATAGATCTGCTAAAGATTCCTTTGCAGCAACCCATGTGGTTTTGGGGTACTGCTTAGGTTTCCAGTAAGAGCCATCAGCATTCATTTTCCTTACGGACCCAACACCCTCTTTCCTCGGGTTTCGGTTCATGATCTGCTTTTTGAGGACATCACATAGTGTCTGATGCCCTTTAAGACTTTTGTACATCCCTGTTTCAAGCAATGTCTTCAACCTAGCATTCTCATCGGCAATAGCAGTGGAATCCTCGGCAGAGGGGTTAGTTCCCACATCAACAGTTGAAGATATTGCAACAGTAGCAGCAGTAGAACATTCAGCAACAGTAGTAGCATTATCACGCTCAATGCATTTAAGACATGGTGGTTCAAATCCTTCCTGAGCGGAACTGATCTGTTTGGCGTGAAGTGACTCATTTTCCTTTTGAAGATCTTCATGAGCCGCTCTCAATTTCTCAAGATCTTGCTTCCTTTGAAGATAATCATAGGAAAGCTTTTCATGAGTTGTTGAGAGCGTTTCATGACGACTTTCAAGTTCCTCATACTTAACGTGAAGATTTTTTATGTCTTCAATTAAGGACTCAGATCGAGTCATTTCAGCACCTAATAGATCATCGCTTTTGTCTAACAGTTTTTGAATATGTTCCATGGCTTTCTGTTGTTCAGTTGCAATTTTAGCAAGTGTTTTGTAGCTGGGTTTTGAACCACAATCAGAGTCATCGTCACTAGATGTTTGATAGTGAGTAGTGCGTGTGTTTACCTTGGCACCGTGTGCCATGAAGCAGTAGTTAGGAGCGGAGTAGTCCTTGTCATTTGCATCGGTGTCGGTGATGAGGTCATTGTCTTCGGTGTTGAAGATGGACTTGGCAATGTATGCTGTAGCCAGACTTGCGACGCCAGAATCGGACTCCTCCTCAGACTCCACCTCCGCCTCCTTAGAAGCGGACTCCTCCTCTGAATCCATTTCCTTGCCAACAAACGCATGTGCTTTCCCAGATGAGCTCTTCTTGTGTGATGAAGACTTTGAAGAAGACTTGGAAGAAGACTTTGAGTATTTCTTCTTCTTCTTGTCGTCAGAGTCATATTCCTTGCTCTTCTTCTTCCTTTTGTTCTCATTGTCCCACTGTGGACACTCAGAGATGAAGTGGCCAGGTTTCTTGCACTTGTGACATGTTTTCTTCTTGTAGTCATGAGAAGAAGCTTCATCATTCCTTAAGCTTGATCGGGAAGACTTTCTGAAGCCTTTCTTCTTGGTGAATTTTTGGAACTTCTTCACAAGCATGGCAAGTTCCCTTCCAATGTCTTCAGGATCATCAGAACTGCTGTCAGATTCTTCTTCAGATGAGGAGACAGCTTTTGTCTTCAAGGCACGAGTTCGCCCATAGTTTGGACCGTAGATATCTCTTTTCTCAGAAAGCTTAAACTCATGTGTGTTGAGCCTCTCAAGTCTGTCAGGCGGATCGAGTGTCTTGAAATCAGGACGTTCTTGAATCATCAGGGCTAGGGTGTCAAACGAACTATCAAGTGATTTCAGTAGTGTCTTGACGACTTCATGCTTGGTGATCTCAGTAGCTCCAAGGGCTTGAAGCTCATTCGTGATGTCAGTGAGTCGATCAAATGTGAGCTGGACATTCTCATTGTCATTTCTCTTGAAGCGGTTGAAAAGGTTGCGAAGGACACTGATTCTCTGATCTCTCTGGGTTGAGACACCTTTGTTAACCTTGGAGAGCCAGTCCCAGACTAGCTTAGATGTTTCCAAAGCACTCACGCGGCCATACTGTCCTTTGGTCAGATGACCACAGATGATATTCTTGGCAGTAGAGTCCAGTTGAACGAACTTCTTGACGTCAGCAGCAGTGACACCTTCTCCAGCCTTGGGAACGCCGTTCTTAACGACATACCATAGGTCGACGTCAATGGCTTCAAGATGCATGCGCATCTTATTCTTCCAGTATGGATATTCAGTTCCATCAAAGACGGGGCACGCAGCGGAGACTTTGATTATCCCTATAGTCGACATAGCTAAAACTCCAGGTGGTTAAACCGAATCACACAGAACAAGGGAGTACCTTGCTCTGATACCAACTGAAAGTGCGTTATATCGACTAGAGGGGGGTTAATAGGCGATTTTTATGAAAGTCTTCAAAACGTGGAAGTTATGAAGACAAACGATAGAAATAAATCTATTACCCTGCAGCGGAAGGTAGACTACACTAAGCAAGCCATAGTCAAGTATTCAATAGAGTGAAAGCACAATGACTAATAGCAGCAATGTAGTAAGGATCAGGTAGGAAGATATTATGAAGCCAAACAGAACACGCAGTCACTCAGTGAAGATAAAAGATAGTGCAATCATACAATGACTTCACAAGGAGTAACAGTACGTAAAGAGAAGGGAAGGATGATACCAGTGACTCGTTGAAGACAATGATGTGTTGGACCAGTTCCAGTTGCTGTGACAACTATACATCTGGTTAGGGCGGCTAGGTATTTAAACCTGAGGACACACAGTCTCGGACACCCAGTCCTGAACACGCAGCTCAGGACACCCAGTCCTCACCGTATTCACCTTGAGCTAAGGTCACACAGACCTCGCCCAATCACTCTGGTAAGCCTTCAAGGTAGACTCCCAAACCTTCACAGACTTCGTTCACTGGCAATCCACAATGTCTCTTGGATGCTCAGAATGCGATGCCTAACCGGCTGGAGGATTCACAGTCCTCAAGTGTAATAAGTCTTCAGATCACACAGACAAGAAGACTTAAGTGATGCCTAATTCTCTTTGGCTCTGGGTGGTTAGGGCTTTATCCTCGCAAGGAATTCTCTCTCAAGGGCTTCGAGGTGGGCTGCTCTCAAACGACAAAAGCCGTACACTAACTCTGAGCAGCCAACCGTTTTTGGTTGTAGGGGGTGGGCTATTTATAGCCACTAGGCAACCCGACCTGATTTGTCCGAAATGACCCTTGGTCACTAAGTAACTGACACGTGTTCCAACGGTCAGATTTCAAACTCACACGGCAACTTTACTTGGGCTACAAGGAAAGCTGACTTGTCCGACTCTGGACAAGATTCGCTCTCATAGTCTTCACTCAAAGACATAGGTTTTGGTTAAGCATCACTTCAGTCATTCTGACTGGTTCTCTCGGACCCCACTTAACAGTATGGTGGTTCCTATGACTCAACAAAGAAGAAGAAAAAGAACTACGAAAGATCTAAGTCTTCGAGCTCCATAGGCTTCATGCGATGTCTGCTCTTGTCATAGTCTTCAATGTGAATATCTTCATATACCACCTTTGACATCAATGTCTTCATACATTTTTAGGGGTCATCTCTGGTAGGAAAACCGAATCAATGAGGGACTTCTACCTGTGTTATCCTGCAATTCTCACAAACACATTAGTCCCTCAACTAGGTTTGTCGTCAATACTCCAAAACCAACTAGGGGTGGCACTAGATGCACTTACAACGAGGGCCAAACATCCCTCAAAGACAATCATGACAACTACTCGACCCTTCGAACTGCTCCACATGGATATTTTCGGTCCCACTCATTACTCAACTCTTACTACTACTGCTTGCCTCTATGGCTTTGTCATTGTTGATGATTATTCTAGATATATTTGGGTGCACATAATCCTCTACAAGACTGAAGTGCAGGATGTCTTCAGACGCTTCGCCAATCGAGCAATGAACAACTATGGCGCCAAGATAAAGCACATCAGAAGTGACAATGGCACTGAATTCAAGAACACCGGCCTTGATACATATCTTGATACCTTGGGCATCACACATGAATTCTCAGCCCCGTACACGCCATAGCAGAATGGCGTCGTCGAACGCAAGAACAGAACACTCATTGAGATGGCCCGAACGATGCTTGATGAATACAAGACTCCAAGAAAATTTTGGCTTGAAGCCATTGATACTGCATGCCATACAATCAATCGTGTTTATCTTCACAAGCTTCTGAACAAGACATCTTATGAGCTCCTTACTGGCAAGAAGCCAAATGTCAGTTACTTCAGAGTATTTGGTGCCAGGTGCTGGATTAAAGATCCACATCACACTTCAAATTTGCACCAAAAGCACATGAGGGTTTTATGCTTGGATATGGAAAGGATTCCCACTCCTACAGAGTCTTCAATCTCTTTCATTATAAAGTGGTTGAAACAGTGGATGTGCGGTTTGATGAGACTAATGGTTCACAAAGAGAGCACCTCCCAAATGTGCTAGATGAAGTTCCATCCAGTGAATCAATCAAGCTTATGGGAACCGGAGAAATCATACCCTCTTAAGCTCAACCTGAAGAGGAACTTATCATCTCCGCACCTGATCAACCAGAAGACAATGCTCAGCCTAAAGACAATCCCACTAACAATGAAAATGATCGGCAAGAGCAAAACCTTCGCCCTGTACATCCTCGTGTTGCTAATGAAGTGCAGATTGAGAGAATAATTGACAGCATCAATGCACCTGGTCCGCTCACTCTGTTCAAGGGCAACTCATCTATAAAATTTCTGTGGGCACTTCGCATTCGTCTCAATTACAGAACCGAAGAAAGTTGAAGAAGCCTTCATGGAACCTGAATGGATTCAAGCTATGCAAGAAGAGCTTCAACAGTTTGAGCTGAATAATGTATGGGAACTGGTTAAGCAACCTGATCCTCGGAAGCACAACATAATAGGCACCAAATGGATATACCGCAACAAGAAAGATGAGCATGGTCAAGTTGTCAGAAACAAAGCTCGTCTCGTTGCTCAAGGATATACTCAAGTGGAAGGCATTGACTTCGATGAAACATTTTCTCCTGTGGCTAGACTTGAAGCCATACGCATACTGCTGGCCTATGCCAATCATCACAACATACTTCTATATCAAATGGATGTGAAGAGCGCCTTTCTCAATGGCAAGATTGAAGAAGAAGTGTATGTTGCACAACCGCCTGGCTTTGAAGATCCAAAACATCCTGACATGGTATACAAGCTCAACAAGGCACTGTATGGCCTCAAACAAGCCCCTCGGGCCTGGTATGACACACTCAAATACTTCCTGAAGAGCAAAGGCTTCATACCTGGTTCCCTAGACCCCACTCTCTTCACGAAGACATGTGATGGTGAACTGTTTTTGTGCCAAATATATGTGGATGACATTATCTTCGGCTGCACCAATCAGAAGTACAGTGAAGAGTTTGGATATATGATGCAAGAGCAATATCAGATGTCCATGATGGGAGAGCTGAAGTTCTTCCTCGGTCTCCAAATACGACAGCAACGCAACGGCATCTTCATATCTCAAGAGAAGTATCTCAAAGATTGCCTGAAGAAGTTCGGTATGCAAGACTGCAAAGGCTTCACGATGCCAATGCCAGCCAAGCATCATCTGGGTCCTGACGACAATGGTAAAGAGTTCGACCAAAAGGTATACCGCTCCATGATTGGTTCTTTGCTTTATCTATGTGCATCTAGGCCAGATATTATGCTTAGTGTTTGCATGTGTGCTCGATTTCAAGCGACACCAAGGGAGTCGCATCACTTAGCTGTGAAGCGAATTCTTCGATATTTGGCTCACACCCCAACTCTAGGATTATGGTATCCAAAGGGCTCAGAGTTTGATCTGGCTGGATTCTCGGATGCTGATTATGCTGGTGACAAAGTGGATCGCAAATCTACATCAGGCACATGTCACTTTCTCGGACGATCACTTGTATGTTGGTCTTCAAAGAAGCAGAATTGTGTATCTCTCTCCACTGCTGAATCTGAATACATTGCTGCTGGATCTTGCTGCGCTCAGCTTCTGTGGATGAAGCAAACACTCAAGGACTATGGCATTCATCTGAAGCAAGTGCCACTCTACTGCGACAACGAAAGCACCATCAAGATTGCCAACAACCCAGTTCAGCACTCGAAGACAAAGCACATTGAGATTTGTCATCACTTTCTCAGAGATCATGTTGTGAAGGAAGATATTGATATCATACACGTCAACACTGAAGAGCAATTGGCAGATATCTTCACCAAGCCCTTGGATGAGAAGAGATTTTGCAAGTTACGGTGTGAGCTAAATATCCTGGAATCCTCAAATGTCTTGTGATCAGGTACACATCCTAACACTTAAGCATATTGATGACTTAGATGTGCAACACACGAAGTAAAGTATATCTTCAATCAATGAAGACATACATTCTAAGTGTGAATACATTAATGTGGAATTTGACTTCGGAGCACCAAGATAATTGTGCGCCGTGTCTGGGTCTAATACTTCCTATACGGTGGGTAACGCCACCACCAAAATGTTTTGTTTGAAGTGTTTCACTCATGGCGTTACATTTGCTATGTCTTCACATTTGGTTTGGCTTCAATTTCAACATGTCTTCATGATTATCTTCACTATGTTGAATATATATATATACTAGTGTTTTGTCCTCTACAGCATTCACTTATAGATATGTCTTCTTGTTGAATCTTTTGAACTAAGTGAATGTGATCGGACCCTAACCTCTCTATGCTTTCTATCTCAAACTCTATCTCTCCAAATCATATGCATTCTATTGAAACTGTCGAATGTCTTCTCTGCATCCTTGTCAGCAGAAGATACAGAGACAACCATTAAGTCCATTTTCAATGCTCATTCCTTCACCTGAAACCCAGAGAAGTGGGAACGACCACCCGACAATCCAGGCGTGCATGGGACGTGGAATAACCCCCGATATGCTGCATGATGGCCACGTGTTCCTCAGATGTGAATCGCCAGGGGCACCTGTGTAATGACGCAGTGCCGCCCCTGTACCTATAAATACACACCTCACAGCAGTCATTATCTCTTCTTTCACTCTCGCACGAAACCTAGCGCCACCGCTAGCCCTCGACGACGCCGGCGATGAAGCGCTTCGCTGCCGCAACCTCTCCGACGCCGTCTTCACGCCGACCGCGGACATCGTCTTCTCGCCGTCGCCGTAGGTGTCCTCCGTCGCCAAGTTAGGGCACAGACGATCGAACTGCTCGGCCTCCTCTTCCACTCCGTCTAGCAGTTCTTCGTGTGGTAAATAAAACCTCCTTTTTACGACCCCTTTGATCCTATAACTTTATCACTTTCTACCACAAGCAGTTTCTATTCACACAAGTTGGATCTCTTTCATACTGCATCTCATAACATGCCTAGTATATTCACTTATGCTTCACAAAGTAGTTAGATTCCTCACTTGTACAGATCCGTGGATTCATACAAATCTGGAACCAACTCCTTATCTATGAGTGAATATCTTCGCACGATGAGGTCAATGTCTTCTAAACTGATTTATCTTCAAAATCTTCTGAGAATTCATATGACCTCTTCCCCTTCCCTCGCACCTTAATGCTGTCACAGGTACATGTCCGTGGGAGAATCCCTTGGTTCTCATAGTCTGCATTCATTTGCAGAATTCTTACAGTATCACATAAATTCTCCCGAAGCCAGTTCCTGTTTGTCCAGCAAGCGAAAACCTTTGAAGCCTTTGAACGTATTGAAGCCTTTTAGTTTAAAGTTCATGGCTTCAAAAAAATCAGCAAGGAAGGGTGGCAGAAAGCATTGAGGAGAAACGTCAAGAGATCTACCCGATGACCTCTCAGAGCTGTACAAGACAGATCCTGAAGAGGATTACAATCAGCGCAAGACGCGAATCTAATGGATTCGACGCTATTGGGCAGAACAGTGGTTCAAGTACAGATTTGTGACCAAGGAATATGCTGAAAAGAACACCATCAAGCGACCATGGGGAGACATCCTCTACAAAAATCTTCAACCTAGGACCAGAGATGAAGCCATTGAACAAGGCTTCTATCCCTGCATGGTCCGTGGACCACAGCCTACGGATGCTGACCCATCGTCCCTGCTATGGTGTCGTGATGACAATCTGTTTAAGCGCAACTTCTAGTTTGCCCAGAACTCAGCAAAGCAGAACAAGAAGACTTTGGGTTTAGATTTCAACCCTGGTCCCTCTGCTCCCCGTGCCGATGGAACTCGCGAAGCTGAACCCAATCTTCTTGGGCCCTTCTACAATCTTGAAGGTCTCATCACTCACATCATGGTTCAAGGGACAGCCGTGAATGAGCCTGCAGATGACGCTGAATCAGATGAAGCGCCTGCAGCGCCGAAGCCAAAGAAGCTGAAGCAGCCAAAAGCTTCAAAGCCGGCCTCTGCACCAAAAATCTCACGGGCGAAGCCACTGGCAACTGCACCTCCTGGAGACAGTGTGCAGTCTGAAGATTTGTCACGCATCTCCAAGCCCCAGAAGGTCAAGATGCCTCTGCCACACACCGGCCAAGAGCTAACAACTGCTGCCATTCTGCGCAATGATGCCATTGATCTGTCAAGTGATGAAGATCTTGCAGATGACGCTCTTGAGCAACTCATCAAGAGCAAAGAAGAAGCAGAAATCTTCAATGATCAACCTCTCTTTGATGTAACAATAATCCACAACTTCATTGATGAGTGGTTTGACACGCCAAACATCAGCTTCGAAGATCTGCAACTACCCATTGGCCTCAGTGTCGCCTTCCAAGGCGCCATTGCTTCAGAGCTAGCCCTCGCTCAGCGCATCGTCGAACTGAAGCAAAAGATTGACTATGAAAAGGCTCAGTTCAAGAAGCATATGTCCAAGCTCAGCGTGCAAGAGGTGAAAAACTTCAAGATTATGCTGCACGAGCTCAAAGAAGCCTTTCTCAAGAAACGCGCAGAAGCTCAGGGTTCTCGGGAGCGTATGAAGAGCCTGGCTGACAAGTGTGTGCAAGGCTACAACGAAGCTGAGAAGCGCAAGGCCCTTGGGCGTCCAGGCATTGATCCCAGGATGGCTGCTAAGCAGAAGAAGAAGCCCATTGTGGCCGAACCTCTCGCACCAAGGTAGGAAGCAGATCCCATTGTCTTCCCAACTAGAATGACTGGCTCGAAGCCAAAATCCCGGTCAACCGCCTCAGAGCTAAAGAAGACGAGGACTGCTGAGGCTGAAGCTAGGAAGAGGAAACATCCTGAAGCCTCTCCTACTGCCCCCTCCAAAAAGAAGAGGAAGACCAAGAAAGAACGGGCTGCTCCCATAGAGCCCTTGATTGTTGAACCCATCTCCATGGTTCACCCTGACGCTGAATCTCAAGAACGTCAACTGACAATCCATGAGCCTGCTTTCACAGAGGCTCATGAAGCTGAAGACTTTCCAGCAGCTGATCCCATCGCTGCTAAAGACATTGGTCACCATGACCATGTAGAAGATGGTGCAGTCCTTCCTCAGCTCGAGCACAGCGAACTCATCAGCATTGGTCGTCCTCTGACGCCAATTGCTCAGGATGCTTCATGGGCTGATCGCCCACAAGAGGAAGAAGACTTTAAGGCCCAGCCAACTCTAACTACACAGGCGTCGCCTGCGTTGCACAGGCTTCGCAAAGGACCAAGGCCTCCAATCTCTGCGTCTGAAGCTGAAGCTGCTGAAGACATTCCGGCTGCATCAGCCGATGAAGAAGAAGTCCCACAAGCTGCTACTCCCCTGTCCCACCAAGAAGCGGTTCTCGAGGAGAACGTGGTTGTGACCGACCCTCCAGCTCGTCAAGTGGAGGTTGAAAATCTTGAGGCTGCCCCCACCAACACCACTCAAGCCACTGACGCTATCATGGCTGAAACTAATGTGGAGCCCTCACCAACAAAAGCACCAGAAGTCAGCGAAGCCACTGATCCCACTGCTTCTGTTCCTGCACCTGCTGCCGGTCCTCAGTTCGACTATCATGTTGAGCACAGGCCTCAGGTACAGAAGCCAATCCCCAGATTGCCCAGGTTCCCAGGTCCTGCATCAGCACCTAGATCCTTCAATATCAATGGCTTCAGAGCAGACAACACATTCTTCAATAGCTCCAGGAACCCCTACTCAAGGGAAAGAATATCATCTGATCGGTTCTGGAGCTATCCGCAGCGAAGCTATTACTCCTGCATTCTATACAATCAAGGTCGCATCTTCCCACACAAGCGTCTTGACATTGAAGCAATAGCTGGTCTGCCCTGTCTGGAAGAAGCTCTGGATTGCTTCAAGGAGGTTGGATTGCTGCCATTCGTCACTGACCAAGAGCATTGGAATGAAGAGTTGTTGCTCCAATTCTATGCCACACTTCACATCCGCGGGTACAACAGAGATCCGAAGACTTGGGTCCTGGAGTGGATGACAGGAAATGTTCATCATGAAGCCAAAGCCTTTGACATCATTGAGCTCACTGGTCTACCCACTCCCGGCGATCTCTACAAATCTGGCTGTCAACTTCACAGTGAAGCTGTGGAGAGCATCTTTCAGAAGCCTGAACCTAACATGAGTCAGATGCTCAGTATAATGAAGCCATTACCCCAAGTTGCTGCATATCCCAAAGAGTTCTTTGTTGAAGACTTAGAGTATCTGCCAAGGACTATTTATCACATCATAAGGCGAACTCTCTGGCCCATCAAAGGGCACTCTCCACATGCCAAGCTGGAAGGTGCAATGAAGACTTTGGTCTTCTATATTCTTCATGGCAAATGCTTCAATGCACAGGACTTCTTCATTCGCCAACTTGCTGCATCAGGCTCTGATCTGTTTGGCTTGAAGTTCTACACCCCATGGGTAATGCGGCTGATCAAACTTCACTCCGCTATCTCATATCAGCCACCTGCTCGCAATCATCGGATTTTTCTGCCTGATGTGGATATGTCTATTGAAGCCATCTATCCTGAGCCTGCCAAGGAACCTCTAAGTCTTCAGAATGCAGAGCATCAAAGTTTTTCTTAGAACATTGAAGGAGTTGAAGCAGTCACTCGTGTGTATCCTTTGGCTGGCACTACAGGTGCACCGCATCCTGCTCTCACTGAAGCCACTGACAGTACAACTGCCCCCACGACCCAAGAAGCGCACTCGTGTTCTCAATGACGAAGAGCTTCTTGTGGCTCTTCATCAGAAACAGGATAGGCATCATGACTGGCTGAAGCGTCAAATGCAAAGCCTCTTGGTGGATGTTAATCGCATTCGCAATCTTGCCACCAAGAATGCCTTTGTTGCTCATGAAACCTCTCGACACACATGGAAAGGGCTGACGCTGATGTGTTCTAAAGATGATCTTCAAGAGGATGGCTTCTCTGAGCGCTTCAAGTTTGACTCCACACCCCCTCGAAGGGCAGTGCTGCGATGAACTCCATCTCTTGAAGACTCTGAGTTCTCTTCCTCTGCTGCAACTATGAATGCCAGAGTGATCGAGGATGAAGATGATGCTACTTCACCGCCACCTCCTTCCGCACGCTTCGACACTGCTCCAAGCTCCTCTGCACCGCCGAACACCACCGACGACCCTGCTGCTTCACCTACTCTTCATGGGAACGAGTAGAGGCTCTATGTCTTCAAACCTTTTTGGTCCTTACTGACAAAAGGGGGAGAAGCATATGAGTTTAATAGTCTTCAAGCGGTTCCATATGGGGGGGTGCTTCATATTTTGCTTCGTGTTTACAACTCTCGTTTTGATACATTTGGTTCTTTGAGTTGTAACACTTAAACCCGATGGTCGTCTACTACTTATTTGCCACTTTGTGGTGCGGTGATAAATTCCGCACTTAGATCATTTTGCAGACGTCCATTTTCCATTATGCATGTCATTATCTTCACATACCTTCACATGCATAGTGGATTGTCATCATAAGTTGAAGAGGATCTCCACAAGCACAACCTGCCATGTGCATTTGCATTCCAAAAGCAAATTACTTATATGCACATCTTCAGGGGGAGCCCTTGCAACTTATGAAGACAATTCCTTATCCTTTACAATTTCACATATTATATTCCCCGT
This sequence comes from Triticum urartu, assembly GCF_003073215.2. Lineage (NCBI taxonomy): Eukaryota > Viridiplantae > Streptophyta > Magnoliopsida > Poales > Poaceae > Triticum > Triticum urartu. The sequence continues at coordinate 639,910,634 of NC_053023.1, read as the reverse complement.
TGAAAACTTCAACTAGTTTGTCATCAATCACCAAAAAGGGGGAGATTGTAAGTGCATCTAGTGCCACCCTAGTTGGTTTTGGAGTATTGACGACAAACCTAGTTGAGGGACTAATGTGTTTGTGAGAATTGCAGGATAACACAGGAAGAAGTCCCTCATTGATTCGGTTTTCCTACCAGAGATGACCTCTAAAAATGTATGAAGACATTGAAGTCAAAGGTTGTATATGAAGACATTCACATTGAAGACTATGACAAGAGAAGACATCGCATGAAGCCTATGGAGCTCGAAGACTTAGATCTTTCGTAGTTCTTTTTATTCTTTGTTGAGTCATAGGAACCACCGTACTGTTAAGTGGGGTCCAAGAGAACCAGTCAGAATGACTGAAGTGATGCTTAACTAAAACCCATGTCTTCGAGTGAAGACTATGAGAGCGAATCTTGTCCAGAGTCGGACAAGTCAGCTTTGCTTGTAGCCCAAGTAAAGTTGCCGTGTAGGTTTGAAATCTGACCGTTGGAACATGTGTCAGTTCCTTAGTGACCCAGGGTCATTTCGGACAAATTAGGTCAGGTTGCCTAGTGGCTATAAATAGCCCATCCCCTACAACCATAAACGGTTGGCTGCTCAGAGTTAGTGTACGGCTTTTGTCGTTTGAGGGCAACCCACCTCGAAGCCTTTGAGAGAGAATTCCTAGCGAGGATAAACCCTAACCACCCAAAGCCAAAGAGAATTAGGCATCACTTAAGTCTTCTTGTCTGTGTGATCTGAAGACTTATTACACTTGAGGACTGTGAATCCTCCAGCCGGTTAGGCGTCGCGTCTGAGCATCCAAGAGACATTGTGGATCGCCGGTGAACAAAGTCTGTGAAGGTTTGGGAGTCTACCATGAAGACTTACCAGAGTGATTGGGCGAGGTCTGTGTGACCTTAGCTCAAGGGGAATACGGTGAGGACTGGGTGTCCTGAGCTGCGTGTTCAGGACTGGGTGTCCGGGACTGTGTGTCCTCAGGTTTAAATACCTAGCCGCCCTAACCAGACGTACAGTTGTCACAGCAACGGGAACTGGTCCAACAAATCATTGTCTTCAACGTGTCACTGGTTTCATCCTTTCCTTCCCTTTACTTATTGTTGGTCCTTGTGAAGTCATTGTATGATTGCACTATCTTTTTATCTTCACTGAGTGAGTGCGTGTTCTGTTTGGCTTCGTAATATCTTCCTACCTGGTCCTTACTACATTGCTGCTATTAGTCATTGTGCTTTCACTCCATTGAATACTTGACTATGGTTTGCCTAGTGTAGTCTACCTTCCGCTGCATGGTAATAGGTTTATTTCTATCATTTGTCTTCATAACTTTCACGTTTTGAAGACTTTCATAAAAATCGCCTATTCACCCCCCCTCTAGTCGATATAACGCACTTTCAATTCCACACAAGAGACAAACGCGTGATGCTCACAATAATTTGCTAATTGTCTACGAGTGCTTACCCCCTTTCTTAATCTTCCAAGCACATTCGTCATGAGATGATCCTTGGTGGAGAGCTTGGAAGCAACCTTGGCGGCACGACGCTCTAATTCCTCCTCGGGGGTGAGACGAGGAGTGGTCACTTGATCATCTTGAGCGTCGTCTTGGGCTTGTTCTTGTTCTTGAACTTGCTCGGAGGAGAGAACTTGACCTTGGGCATCACTTGATGTGTCAACACCGTCTTGAGCGTGATCTTGCCCTTGGTCATGTTCTTGAGGATGAGGGCCTTCATGTTGTTCTTCGGAAGCGTGTGGGCCTTGGGTTGGTGATGGCTCCACTTGAGTGGAGCGTTGTCCTTCTCCTTCGGTCACAAGGGGTTCCTCAGTGGGTAGGATAAAGCCAACACCCATTCTTCTTATGGCTTGGGGAGGAATTTCATCACCTACATCACAAGTGCCACTTTGCTCCACTTGGGAGCCATTATTCTCATCAAACTCCACGTTACACGTCTCCTCAATAAGTCCCGTGGATTTATTGAGGACACGGTAAGCATGAGAGTTTGTAGCATAGCCAACAAATATGCCCTCATAAGCTCTAGCCTCAAATTTAGACAACCGAACACCTTTTTTGAGAATGAAACACTTACACCCGAATACCCGGAAGTACTTGAGATTGGGCTTGTTACCGGTGAGTATCTCATATGGAGTCTTGTTCAAGCCCTTGCGGAGGTAGAGCCGATTGGATGCATGACACGTGGTGTTGATGGCTTCGGCCCAAAAGTTGTACGGAGACTTGAAATCCGCCATCATGGTCCTTGCCGCATCCATCAACGTCCGGTTCTTCCTCTCCGCAACACCTTTTTGTTGAGGGGTGTAGGGTGCGGAATATTGATGCTTGATTCCCTCATCACTAAGAAATTTATCCAAGGTGTAGTTCTTGAACTCGGTGCCGTTGTCACTTCTTATTGTCAAGATCTTTGCATTGTGTTGACGTTGTGCTTCATTTGCAAAGTCAATGACGGTTTGTTGGGTCTTGCTCTTCCTCTTGAAGAAATACACACAGGTGTACCTTGAGTAGTCATCCACAATCACCAAGCAATACTTCCTACCTCCAAGACTATCGAAAGATGGAGGCCCAAAGAGATCCATGTGAAGGAGCTCCAAAGGCCTCTTCGAATAAATGATTGTCGTGGGAGGGTGAGCCTTCTCATGTAGCTTTCCTTCGATACAGGCACTGCAAGCACGATCTTTAGCAAAACTAACATTCATTAGTCCACGAACATGGTCCCCCTTGAGGAGACTTTGCAAAGATCTCATATTGACATGGGCTAAATGGCGATGCCAAAGCCATCCCACATCAACTTTAGCCATTAGGCACGTCGCAGTCTTATTGGGTCACTCCGAAAAGTTAATCACATATAGACCGTTCTCGACATGCCCAACAAAGGCTACTTTAAGAGTCTTGCTCCACAAGAGGGCCACGGTATTGATATCAAAGAAAGTGGCAAAGCCCATGATTGCAAGTTGACGAACGGAAAGTTAATTGTATGCAAGGGACTCAACAAGCATGACCTTCTCGATCGTGAGATCATGAGAGATGACCACCTTGCCAAGTCCCAATAACTTAGAAGATGAGGCGTCACCCCACTCGACATTGGTGGGCATAGATGGAACCTTGTGCACGTCCACCACCACGTCCTTGCTTCTGGTCATTTGATTTGTAGCTCCGCTATCGAGCAACCATGATCCACCACCGGAAGCAAACACCTACAAGAGATCAATGCTTGGTTTTAGGTACCCATTTTGTAATGGGTCCTTTGATGTTAGTAACAAGGGTCTTTGGAACCCAAATAGACCATTCAATGTACTCATGTAGATAACCAACAAATTTGGCATAAACATGCCCATCACTAGCCCGGCATAACACATAAGAAGGATTAAAATCGCCGGCTTTGTTGGGAGGGGTGACATTGCCCTTCTTGACATTGTTCTTCTTCTTATCCTCGGAGGCACTCTCTCCCTCCTTCACAAAGGTTCGCATGAGAGGAGGAGGTCGTTTGGTCTTGTCATTCTTCTTCTTGTTCTTGGAGTCGGGCACGTACCCAACCCCTTCCTTGGCCACAACCCCCTTTTGGTTGATCAAGAGATCGTTGAGGTTCTTCTTGCCTTGTATGCAAGTTGCAAGACCTCTCTCAAGTTGTCCCTTTAGCTTAGCGTTCTCCTCAATGAGATGCACATGCTCACAACACGGGTTAGTAACATTTGCATTATCAATTAACATCATACGAGGGAAAGTGGCTTTTTCCTTGGTTAGCTTTACTTGAAGTTGATCATGAGACTCTTTGAGGCTAGCATGAGCACCCTTGAAGACCTTGTGAGCCTTGTCAAGTAGATCAAACTCCTCTTTGAGTCTAGCAAGATCAACCTCAAGTTCGGCCTTCTCGGAGTTTAGCACATGAGAAACTATGAGGACATGATCATAATCTTTCTTTAACTTAGCATGGTCAACGTTGTGTGACTCCTCAAGAGCCAAACGTAGACCACGCTCTTCCTCAAGAGCATTGGAAAGATCCGAAATCTCATCGGCATAGTCACGACTATGCCCTTCCATCTTAGTGATGGTGTCTTCGTGAGCCTCGATCATGTCATTGGCTTCACCAAGTTGTTCCAAGAGAGCAACAAAGTGCTTCTTGGATTTTTCCCTTGAGTTTGCCCATAAAGGCCTCAAACTCATTAGCCTCCACATTAGCTCCCTCAAGTTCATTAATGCTATCCATCGGAGAAGGATGATTAATGCTGGTAGTTTTGATGTTGGGGGTTACCTTGTTGGTGGCTTTAGCCATGAGGCACTTGGCGGTGATGCTCTCATTGGGTGAGTCGAAGAGAGACACCCGTGACGTCGTCGCAATGGCAACGGAGGCCATGGCAACCGACTCATCATCGTCATCATCCTCATTATACTCTTCTTGCACAACCAAAGTGAGGGAGTCCTGGATTAGGGGGTGTTCGGGTAGCCGGACTATACCTTCAGCCGGACTCCTGGACTATGAAGATACAAGATTGAAGACTTCGTCCCGTGTCCGGATGGGACTTTCCTTGGCGTGGAAGGCAAGCTTGGTGATGCGGATATTCAAGATCTCCTACCATTGTAACCGACTCTATGTAACCCTAACCCTATCCGGTGTCTATATAAACCGGAGGGTTGTAGTCCCTAGGCAATCAACTCCATATACAACAATCATACCATAGGCTAGCTTCTAGGGTTTAGCCTCCTTGATCTCGTGGTAGATCTACTCTTGTACTACCCATATCATCAATATTAATCAAGCAGGACGTAGGGTTTTACCTCCATCAAGAGGGCCCGAACCTAGGTAAAACATCGTGTTCCCTGCCTCCTGTTACCATCCGGCCTAGACGCACAGTTTGGGACCCCCTACCCGAGATCCGCCGGTTTTGACACCGACATTGGTGCTTTCGTTGAGAGTTTCTCTGTGTCGTCGCCTTTAGGCCCGATGGCTCCTTTGATCATCAACAACGATGCGGTCCAGGGTGAGACTTTGCTCCCCGGATAGATCTTCGTCTTCGGCGGCTTCACTCTGCGGGCCAATTCGCTCAGCCACCTGGAGCAGATCGAAAGCTACGCCCCTGGCCATCAAGTCAGGTTTGGAAGCTTAAATTACACGGCTGACATCCACGGAGACTTGATCTTCGACGGGTTCGAGCCACGGCCAAGCGCGCCGCACTATCTCGAGGGGCATGATCTAGCTCTGCCTCCGGACAGTGTCCTGGAGGCCGCACACGCATCGGTTCCGACCCCTAACTCGGAGCCTATTGCGCCAATCGAGGATGAGCGGTTGGACGTCACCTCGGGGGCTGCGATCCCGGAAAGAAATCAAGCCGAACGCTAGCCCCGCACTCTACACGACCCGTGACTCCGAGGATCCAGACTCCCCGGACTCCGAACCCCCCGCGCCCCTGCCAATCGAATCCGATTGGGCGCCGATAATGGAGTTCACCGCCGCAGACATCTTTCAGCATTCGCCTTTTGGCGACATCCTGAATTCTCTTAAGTCTCTCTCTTTATCGGGAGAGCCCTGGCCGGACTACGGTCAGCGAGGGTGGGATACGAACGATGAGGAAATTCAAAACCCACCCACCACCCACTTTGTAGCCACTGTCGACGATCTAACTGACATGCTTGACTTCAGCTCCGAAGACATCGACGGCATGGACGACAATGTAGGAGACGAACAAGAACCAGCACCTGTAGGGCGCTGGAAGGCCACCTCGTCATATGACATATATATGGTGGATACTCCAAAAGATGGAGATGGCGATGGAACAGTGGGGGATGACGCCCCCAAGAAACAGCCAAAGCGCCGGCGTCAGCGGCGCCGCTCTAAATCCCGCCAAAGCAAAAACAGTGATTCCGGCACGGGAGATAATACTACCCCGGATAGCGCCGAAGAACACCCACCTCAGCAAGATTCGGCACAGGAAGATGGAGAAGCCAGCCCTCATGAGAGAGCGGCAGACCGAGAGGTCGAGGATGATAACTATACGCCTCCCTCCGAAGACGAGGCAAGCCTCGATGACGACGAATTCGTCATACCATCAGACCCCGCCGAACAAGAGCGTTTTAAACGCAGGCTTTTAGCCACGGCAAGCAGCCTCAAGAAAAAGCAGCAACATCTTAGAGCTGCCCAAGATTTGCTAGCGGACAGATGGACTGAAGTCCTTACGGCCGAAGAGTATGAACTCGAATGCCCCTCCAAGAGTTACCCGAAGCGCAGGACACTACCCCGATCAGAGGAGGAAGCACCTACATCACCAGCGCATGACATGGCAGACCGGCCACCTCGCGGCCGCGACAGAGAGGCCTCTCGGCTCTCCACCCAAGCCACGCCCCGACGCCGCTCAACTAAGGCACGGGAAAATGCGCCCGACCTGCGAGACATACTTGAGGATAAGGCAAGACAAACAAGATCGATCTACGGATCGCGCAGGCGCCCTACGGCATGTGACAATGATCTTCACGCCGGATACAACAAATCCGGCCGGGCCGAACACAACAGACATAGCTCTTCCGAGCTGCGTCATGATATAGCCCAGTACAGAGGCGCCGCACACCCGCTATGCTTCACGAATGAAGTAATGGATCATAAAATCCTAGAGGGTTTCAAACCCATAAACATCGAATCATACGATGGCACAACAGATTCGGTGGTATAGATCGAGGATTATCTCCTTCACATCCACATGGCACGCGGCGATGATCTACACGCCATCAAATACCTCCCGCTCAAACTTAAAGGACCGGCCCGGCATTGGCTTAACAGCTTGCCAGCAGACTCAATCAGTTCTTGGGAGGACCTGGAAGCCGCATTCCTCGACAACTTCTAGGGCACTTACGTGCGACCGCCGGATGCCGACGACTTAAGCCACATAATTCAGCAGCCAGAGGAATCGGCCAGACAATTCTGGACACGGTTCCTAACAAAGAAAAACCAGATAGTCGACTGTCCGGACGCAGAGGCCCTAGCAGCCTTCAAGCATAACATCCGCGACGAGTGGCTTGCCCGGCACCTGGGACAGGAAAAGCCGAAATCCATGGCAGCCCTCACGACACTCATGACCCGCTTTTGCGCGGGAGAAGACAGCTGGCTAGCTCGCAGTAACAACTTATCAAAGAACCCTGGTAATTCGGATACCAAGGACAAAAGTGGCAGGACACGTCAGAATAAGCAAAAACGCCGCATTAACAGTGACAGCAATGAAGACACGGCAGTCAATGCCGGATTCAAAGGCTATAAATCCGGTCAGCGGAAGAAGCCATTCAAAAAGAATACTCAGGGCCCGTCCAGTTTGGACCGAATACTCGATCGCTTGTGCCAGATACATGGCACCCCCGAAAGGCCAGCCAATCACACTAACAGGGATTGTTGGGTGTTCAAGCAGACAGGCAAGTTAAGGGCCAAAAACAGAGACAAGGGGCTGCACAGCGACGACGAGGAGCCCAAGCCGCCGAACAACAATGGACAGAAGGGCTTTCCCCCACAAGTACGGACGGTGAACATGGTATACGCAACCCACATCCCCAAGCGGGAGCGGAAGCGTGCGCTACGGGACGTATACGCGATGGAGCCAGTCGCCCCAAAGTTCAACCCATGGTCCTCCTGCCCGATCACTTTTGATCGAAGGGACCACCCCACTAGCATCCATCATGGCGGTTTCGCCGCATTGGTTCTCGACCCAATAATAGACGGATTTCATCTCACAAGAGTCCTCATGGACAGCGGCAATAGCCTGAACCTGCTTTATCAGGATACAGTGCGGAAAATGGGCATAGATCCCTCAAGGATTAAGCCCACAAGAACGACCTTTAAAGGCGTTATACCAAGTGTAGAAGCCAACTGTACAGGCTCAGTAACACTTGACGTGGTCTTCGGATCCTCGGACAATTTCCAAAGCGAAGAGTTAATCTTCGATATAGTCCTGTTTCACAGTGGCTATCACGCCCTGCTCGGACGAACCGCATTCGCAAAGTTCAATGCGGTGCCGCACTACGCATATCTCAAGCTCAAGATGCCAGGCCCTCGAGGAGTAATTAAGGTCAACAGAAACACCGAACGTTCCCTCCGTACGGAGGAGCATACAGCGGCTCTCGCAGCGGAGGTACAAAGTAGCCTTCTCAGGCAATCCTCCAGTCCGGCCATTAAAAAGCCAGACACTGCCAAGCGCGCCCAGAGTAACCCACAGCAGGACCGCCTGGCACACTCTGAGCAAGCGTAGCAATGCGGCCCCAACCCCAGCTTTCGCGACATAGCGAAACCAGTACCTCGCATACATAACTACGCCCTTGAAATACCATGGGCACAGGGGAAGGGGCACAATAACGGCACGCCCAAAATACGGCTTAAAACGTACTAGGGGCTGCCGGATTCTTTTTTTAATTTTTTCTTACTTTCAGGACTCCATACCTCAGACGACCTGCTCGGCAATTTGACTGCCACACAAACGATGCAAGATCCAGGGAGGCAGACAAGCCATGCCGCATTATGGAACTCCCAGGTGGTCTCTGTTACGAGCGGTATACCTGTTTTAAATACAATTCCGCGGCCTGCCCCTGGTCAGGACATACTGAATAGTCCAATATCTTTTGCGTTATTTGCATCGTTCGGCTTTGATAAATAGCCTCTCTATAAACAATGCTTAGCTTCTTGTCTATTTTTTGCATTATCTTCTTTTCACATTTATGTTTATCAAATGACATGATTGCACCCGTACACTATGGTACGGCAAACACGCCAGGGGCTTTAGTACCCCTCATAATGGTGTGAGAAGTCCGTACACTTTCACAAGTGCGGCACCCCGAACTTATAGCACTATATGCATCGGCTCCGAATCATGATTTGGGTCAATAGTTGGGTTTTCCCGGCTCCTATGTTTTGGTGCCTTACGTTCCGCTCTATCAGCTAAGGTAGCACAAGGAGAACCACTGCGATTGTGCCCCGGTTCAGCTGGGTTAAGAACCTCAGTGGAGAAAGCTAAAACTGACTGTCATGATGAGGCGAGAGACCGGTCGCTGTTCGAGAGGTTTTTCGAGTCCCTAAAGACTTATGCCGCTTCGAGCGAGGAGCTGGCTTTGTCCAGCCAAGGCGTGGATAGCTCCCTGAACTCGGTCTTCCGAACTAGGGGCTTCGCCGAAATTTAAAATTATAGAGTTCTATGGCTAAGTGAGAGTGTTCAAGCATTATAGTCCGATTGCCTGGTTCGTTGTGATGAGCGCCTCCCTCGAAGGACCCAACTATGGGAAAAAGAGCGCTCAGGTTTATCCCGAACACCCCAGCACTAGTGGCATGGGGGCAGAAGCCGACGACTGGCCATCTCTCAATTTTTTGATAAACAGCCGCACAGAAAGTAATATTTTAAATTCAATAAGCATTGCTTAGCGCATATGAACAAATTTTCAGCGCACAGGATAAACACGAGCGAGTTCATTCAAAAATCACATCCTTGGTACATTCATCCGCCACAAGGCGGGCACCTGCAAGAACATCCTTGTAGTAGTTCTCGGGCTTGCGATGCTCCTTCCCCGGCGGCGGCCCGTCCTTCACAAGCTTCTCACCGTCCAGCTTACCCCAGTGCACCTTTGCACGGGCAAGGGCCCGACGGGCACCTTCGATGCAGATGGAGCGCTTGATGACCTCGAGCCTCGGACAGGCCTCCACCAGCCGCCGCACCAGCCCAAAATAGCTCCCAGGCAGGGCCTCTCCGGGCCACAGCCGAACTATGAAGCCCTTCATGGCCTGTTCGGCCGCCTTGTGGAGCTCGACCAGCTGTTTCAGCTGATCGCTCAAAGGCACAGGGTGTCCGGCCTCAGAATACTGAGACGAGAACACCTTCTCCGTCGAGCTGCCCTCTTCAGCCCGGTAGAATGCGGCGGCGGTGGATATGCTGCGGGGAAGATCTGCGAATGCCCCTGGAGAGCTCCGGATTCAGGTAAGTAACAAGTAGTTTACTTTTATATTTCTGCTTTGCATGAAGAATGCCTTACCCGCCGCTATCTTCCTCATCTCCTCCAACTCTTGGAGGGACTTTTGGGCTTCAGCCTTGGCAGACTTGGCAGTTTCAAGGGCCATCGCGAGCTCGGATGCTTGCGCCTTTGACTCAAGCTCCAAACTCTCATGTTTTTTCATGAGAGCCTGAAGCTCTTGCTGCACCTCGCCGACCTGAGCCCCAAGTCTGTCTCGCTCGGTGCGCTCCGCGGCCGTTTTCTTTTCGGCCTCAGACAGCGCCTGCTTAAGGGTCGCCACCTCAGTCGTGGCCCCTACAATAAGCAGTACAATCCTGTTATTTTTTGCAATCATGCCTTTTTATAGGCACCTTTTCTGTAAGGTATTTCTTACCTTCTCTCTCCCCGAGCCGCCGCTTGGCAAGGCCGAGCTCTCGCTCGGTCCGCTCGAGGTCCTGCTTCAGGACACCCACCTCCGCAGTCAGTGTGGCGGTGGATAGCAGCGAAGCCTGCATATGCATATTGACTCTTTTTTGTTAGACTCCTGCGATATTTAATAGATCCTCTATTCGGCTTTTCTTTCCGAACACCAAACAGAGCATCAGGGGCTACTATCTATGCGGTAATATTTTTACATATTTTTACTTACCTCGAAGCCTGTTAGAAGGCTAGCGCAAGCTTCAGTCAGTCCGCTCTTGGCGGACTAAACCTTCTGGATCACCGTACTCATAATAGTACGGTGCCCCTTGTCGATGGAGGCATCGTCAAGCACCTCCAGCAGATTGTCCGGCACCTCCGGTTGGACGGAGACCGCCGACTCAGAAGGCTTGCTCCTCTTGGAAGGAGTTCGCCTACCGCGGTCCAAAACTGTGGAAGATTCCGGCGCGGTGTCCAGCACAAAGCCGGATTGAGAGCCCTGGGGAGCCTTATCCCCTTCACCCCTCGAGTCCGGGAGGTTGCCTTGTGGCTCCTCCGGGACCACCTCCTCCTGCCCCAGAGCTTGTCGCGACACCACTTCGGCGTCATCTGTAGTGCGGGGGGAGACAGCGGGCGGAACTAAGTTCACGTCTGATGAGTCTAGGGAGCTGCCCGACGATTCGTCGAATTTGGCCCGGGGCGGACTGCATAATTACATTCGACATTAGGGAAAGCTGTGCAACAAAGGAACATCATGAGTTATTCTGATATCCGAACTTACGATTTCGCCGGACGCTTGGCCCTGTTTGGCCACTCCTCTTTGCCCTCTTCGGTGTTGGGGGCGTAGTCCGACGGAGGGGTCTTCCTTTTCCTAGACCCCTCGGCCTCCCCCGTTGGGGCGGCCTTCCTCTTCTTCTCCTTCCTCCACTAGGGGGGAGAGTTTTCTTCTTCCTCCTCCTCGTTTTCGCGGGAGGAGGGCGTCTCGGACTCATCAGATGACGAGTCCGACACCACCACATTACGGGCACTCTTTCGAGTCCCCGTGGCCTTCTTCTTCTTGGCCTTCTTCTCCGGCACCACATAAGGCGCCGGAACCAGCAGCTTCGCTAGTAGAGCTGGGGCTGGATCTTCGGGCAGCGGAGCCGGACAGTTAATCGGTCCGGATATCGCCCGCCAAGCCTGTCAAAGGTAAGGGAGTTTAGATCCCGCATAGAGTCAAACTATGAAAAAAGCTTAACATCCTGTAAAAGGTGAAGATAGCTTACCTCGCTAGCGTGACGCTGCGAGCTGTATCCGCGGTCCTCGGAAGCGGATGCAGGAGCCTCGGCGCCCTTGAATAGCACCTTCCAGGCATCTTCGTACGTCGTGTCGAAGAGCCTGCTAAGGGTTTGGTGCTGCGCCGGGTCGAACTCCCACAGATTAAAATCCCGTTGTTGGCACGGGAGGATCCGGCGGACGAGCATAACCTGGATTACATTAACAAGCCGGATTGGCTTGTTCACCAGGGACTGGATGCATGTTTGCAATCCGGTCACCTCTTTTTCGTCACCCCACGACAGGCCCATCTCTTTCCAGGACATAAGCTGCATGGGGGGTCCGGATCGGAACTCAGGGGCTGCGATCCAGTTCGGATCACGTGGCTCGGTGATGTAAAACCACCCGGATTGCCACCCCTTTAGGGTATCCACAAAAGAGCCCTCGAACCATAGGACGTTGGCCATCTTGCCCGCCATGGCGCCTCCGCACTCCACCTGGCTGCCGCGCACCACCTTGGGCTTGACGTTGAAGGTCTTGAGCCAGAGGCCAAAATGAGGGCGGACGCGGAGGAAAGCCTCACACACGACGATAAACGCCGAGATGTTGAGGATGAAGTTCGGGGTCAAATCGTGGAAATCCAGGCCGTAGTAGAACATGAGCCCCCGGACAAATGGGTGGAGTGGAAAACCCAGTCCGCGGAGGAAGTGGGGAAGAAATACTACCCTCTCATGGGGCCTTGGGGTGGGAAGAAGCTGCCCCTTTTCAGGAAGCTGGTGCGCGATTTCCTTAGACAGGTATCCGGCCTTCCTTAGCTTCTTGACTTGGCCCTCCGTAGCGGAGGAGACCATCCACTTGCCTCCCGCTCCGGACATTGCTGGAGAAGGTTGAGGTGGGAAGTGCGGGCTTGGGCGTTGGAGCTCGAGTGTGCAGGAGATGGATAGGCAAAGGAGGAAGAAGGCGTAGGTAAAAAGGTGGATCCTTATCCCCTTATATGGGCGGATGCGGTTGTGCGTCCCCACCTGCCTAGTAAAACTCGCTTGCCTCCCAAGCGCCGTGATAAGTGGCGCGGTTGGGTTACCCACGTCCGTATTGATGAGAATCCCGTAAAAGGGGGGTACACGATCTCTGCTTTGATAAGACGTGCCAAGGAAACCGCCTCGCAAAACACGCTGAGGTGGAAAGGTGAAAACGATTCGAACAAAGGCTTGGCCGTAGTGTGATGTCACGCTGCGGAATACGTTAGCAGATTTGATTTGTGTTAATGTTATTCTCTCTATGGCAATATGTGGAAGCTTATTTTGCAGAGCCGGACACTACTCTTGGTGTTTACAATCTTCTATGAAGGACTTGGAGGAGGAACCCGCCTTGCAATGCCGAAGACAATTTGCGCGACGGACTCGTCGTCATTGAAGCCTGGTTCAGGGGCTACTGAGGGAGTCCTAGATTAGGGGGTGTTCGGGTAGCCGGACTATACCTTCAGCCGGACTCCTGGACTATGAAGATACAAGATTGAAGACTTCGTCCCGTGTCCGGATGGGACTTTCCTTGGCGTGGAAGGCAAGCTTGGCGATGCGGATATTCAAGATCTCCTACCATTGTAACCGACTCTATGTAACCCTAACCCTATCCGGTGTCTATATAAACTAGAGGGTTGTAGTCCGTAGGCAATCAACTCCATATACAACAATCATACCATAGGCTAGCTTCTAGGGTTTAGCCTCCTTGATCTCGTGGTAGATCTACTCTTGTACTACCCATATCATCAATATTAATCAAGCAGGACGTAGGGTTTTACCTCCATCAAGAGGGGCCGAACCTGGGTAAAACATCGTGTTCCCTGCCTCCTGTTACCATCCGGCCTAGACGCACAGTTCGGGACCCCCTACCCGAGATCCACCGGTTTTGACACCGACACAAAGCCTTGGGAGGAGTCTTCTTGGTGAAGTTGTTCTTGTTGGGGAACGACTTGGCCTTGTCCTTTCGGATGAGCTTGCCACCATTGTCTTCCCTCTTCTCATACGGGCATTCCGCAACGAAATGACTCACGTTGCCGCAATTGTAGCAAGTCCTCACACGTTGCTTGCCCCTCGTGCCACTCGAGTTGTTTTTGCTAAAGTTTGGCCTCGAGTTTTTCTTGCTCCAAAATTGCCTTGAAGCAAGTGCCATGTGTTCATGATATGCATACTTCGTATCTTCGGGGTTGCTCTCCTATTCTTCCTCTTCTTCTTCTTCCACGGTGAGCTTGGCCTTCAATGCAAGGTTAGGCTTCTTTGCCCGTTGAGAATGGAGCACCGCATTGTCGGCGGTCTTGTCCAAAATTTTCATGGGCAAAAACTCATCCAACACTTCGCTTGAGGTCAAAGTGTGGAAGTCCGGTCTTTGACGAATAACGGAGGACATGGCCTTGTGATAGGGCATCATTGCCTTGAGGAATTTGCGCTTGATCCAATTGTCATCCGTGTCCTTGCTCCCGTGATCTCGTAGTGAGACCACGAGTTTGGTTACTCTCCGATAAAGCTCACGAGGTTCTTCATCTTCTTTCATTGCAAACTCATCGGCCTCATCTTGTACCACTTCATAGTTGGAGCGTTGAATGCTTGCGCTTCCCCGGTAGAGAGAGACAATACAATGCCATGCATCTTTGGCCAAGGCGAAGGGACGAAGATGAGGTAGGTCTTCGGGTGGAATTGCATCTTGAATGATGAAGAGAGCATTCTCATTGAATTGATTGTCCGTGGCTTCTCGAGGAGTGAAGTTGCTTGGATCATGTGGATACAAACCTTCTCCAATGATTCTCCAAAGGTTAGTGTTCACATGATTTAAATGACGTTTAAAGCGGTAAACCCAAGAACCAAAATCCTCATTTTTCACAATCTTAGGGGGAGGACCGGTATGATTCAAATGAGTGGAAGGAACCGATCCACCATAAACAAGTGGTGGTTCCACATGGGCAATGATGCCGGTGCCATTCTTACCACTAGAAGAAGGAGCCTTTTCACTAGTAGCTTCCCCCTTGTCGGGGATAGCATCCGTCACCTGGTTGGCGGGGTCACCCACTTTCAAGGATGCGGTGGATAGTTTAAGCCCCTCAAGAAATTTAGTAAACATGCTTTCAACTTCGGTCGTCATGGAGGTTTTCAATGTCTCCAAGGCCACATTGAACTCCTCATGAGAGACCAAGGTTCCCCCATCGCCCGTAGACAAGATCGGATTCACACCGGAGTGTTCCTCCACACTATCTATGGTATCAACCATACTCTTTGGACGGTAAAGTCCTTAATAAAGAGACAAGGCTCTGATACCAATTGAAAGGATCGATATGGTTGACTAGAGGGGGGTGAATAGGCAACTATCAATTTTTAGCTTTTCTTTACCAAATTAAACTTTGCATCAAAGTAGGTTGTCTAGATGTGCAACTAGGTGAACAACCTATATGATGCAATAACAACAAGCATACAAGCAAGCAAGAGAAGTAACACTACAAGGCTTGCACAAGTAAAGGTAAGAGATAACCAAGAGTGGATCCGGTGAAGACGAGGATGTGTTACCGAAGTTCCTTCCTTTTGAGGGGAAGTACGTCTCCGTTAGAGTGGTGTGGAGGCACAATGCTCCCCAAGAAGCCACTAGGGCCACCGTATTCTCCTCACGCCCTCACACAATGCGAGATGTCGTGATTCCACTATTGGTGCCCTTGAAGGCGGCGACCGAACCTTTACAAACAAGGTTGGGGCAATCTCCACAACTTAATCGGAGGCTCCCAACAAAACCATGAAGCTTCACCACAATGGACTATGGCTCCGCGGTGACCTCAACCGTCTAGGGTGCTCAAACACCCAAGAGTAACAAGATCCGCTAGGGATGAGTGGGGGAATCGAAAATCCCTTGGTGGAAGTGTAGATCGGGGCCTTCTCAACCACTCCCGAGCAAATCAACAAGTTTGATTGGCTAGAGAGATAGATCGGGCGAAAATGGAGCTTGGAGCATTTAATGGAGCTTGAGCAATAAATGGAGCTTGGGGAGGAAGAGGTAGGTCAAAGAGAAGAAGGGGACTCCCTTTTATAGTGGGGGCAACAATCCAACCGTTGCCCCCCACCAACCAGCCCTGCACAGGGTGGTACTACCGCTGAGAGGGGGCGGTACTACCGCCAGGACAGCGGTACTGCCGCGCCAGCCAGCAGCACTGCCGGGTAGAGGAGACTAGTAAGAAAGGACCCAACCGCGATACTACCGCAGTGGTAGGGATGGCACTACCGCTCCTAGAATGGTACTACCACCTCTACAACCGCGACTAGTGCCGCAAAACCCGACACGAGAAAAGACCTCTCGAATCGAGGCGGTAGGAGCCAGACTGCCCAGCGGTACTACGGCGGCGGGGTCATGGGCAGTACTACCGTTGTGGAGCGGTACTGCCGCTTGTTACCCTTCAGCCGTACTACCGCTGGCAGTGCGGTACTACTGCTGGGGCGCATAAGAGAGAGAGAGAGAGAGAATCTCTCAAAGATGCTGAGGACGAGGCGAAGGTGCCAGGCACCCCAGAGGTACTACTGTTGTGGAGCCACGGGCGGTACTACCGCTATGGAGCGGTACTGCCGCTTGTGGCTCCTCAGCGGTACTACCGCTGGGTGCGCGGTACTATCGCTTGGACCCAGACAGGACAAGGAAGAGAGGAGAGAACTCTATAATGGAATGGAAAAGCTCGGAGGGTGAGAAGCTGATGTGTACGTGGTGATTCCACCCATGCAATACCCCAGCGGACCCCCTCTTGATAGTACGGTGCCCTCTATGCAACTAGTCCACCGAGAAAGAAATGAAAGAGCTACACCGTCTTGAAATGCACTCCGAGGGGAAGAAAGCGTCTCGTGCTAGGGGAGTATCTGTGAATTATTCAAAGCACAAGATTAGTCCGCAAACATGTTGTCATCAATCACCAAAACTACCCTGAGAGAAATATGCCATAACAGTAGTGTCGCGTTAGCAGCATCCTGCAGTAGTGCTATGGATTGAGTAAGATCCTTCAAGTAAGTTGTCATCGGTGCAAGCAATAAAAATTTCTCTCTAAATATGTATGATCTTTTAATGTGGAGAAAATAAGTTTATAGGAACTTGTGATATGGAAGAAATAAAAGCGATGGACTGCATCATAAAGTTCTTTATCACAAGCGGCAATATAAAGTGATGTTATTTTGCATTAAGATTTTGTGCAACCGACCATAAAAGCGCATGAAAACCTCTAATTCCCTTTGCGAAGGGCCTATCTTTTACTTTCATCTTCTACCCTTATACAACGGTCATGGTGATCTTCACCTTTCCATTTTACACTTTTTTTATTTTTGGCAAGCACTATGTGTTGGAGGAAGATCTAGATATATATATCCAGTTGGATGTAGGTTATCATAAAGTATTATTATTAACATTACCCTTGAGGTAAAAGGTTGGGAGGCGAAACTATAAGCCCCTATCTTTCTTTGTGTCCGACTGAGGCTTTGAATTCATAAGTATCGTGTGAGTGTTAGCAATTGTGAAAGACTAAATGATAGTTGAGTATGTGGACTTGTTGAAAAGCTCTTGTATTGACTCTTTCCGATGTTATGATAAATTGCAATTGTTTCAATGACTGAGATCATAATTTGTTAGTTTTCAATGAAGTTTTTGATTCATACTTTACATTGTGAATGAATTGTCACTTTAGCATAAGAAACCATATGATAATATATTTTGCTGTCCTAAAGATGATCATGATGCCCTCATGTCCGTATTGTATTTTATCGACACCTCTATCTCTAGACATGTGTACATATTAACCGATTTCAGCTTTCGCTTGAGGACAAGCGAGGTCTAAGCTTGGAGGAGTTGATACGTCCATTTTGCATCATGCTTTTATATTGATTTTTATTGCATTATGGGCTATTATTACACATTATGGCACAATACTTGTGCCTTTTCTCTATTATTTACAAGATTTACACAAAGAGGGAGAATGCCGACAGCTGGAATTCTGGACCAGAAAGGAGCAAATCTGAGAGACCTATTCTGCACAACTCCAAAAGTCCTAAAAATTTACGGAGAATTATTTTGGAATATATAAAAAATACTGGGCTAAGAAAGCAGTAGAGGGGACCCACCAGGCAGCCACAAGGGTGGGGGAGCGCCCACCTGGAAGGCCCCCGGTGCCCATCTTCTGCTATATGAAGGGTTTCGGCCAGAAAAAAATAAGGAGGAAGCTTTCGGGACGAAGTGCCGCCGTCTCGAGGCGGAACCTGTGCAGAACCAATCTAGGGCTCCGGCGGAGCTGTTCTGCTGGGGAAACTTCCCTCCTAGAGGGGGAAATAGAAGCCATCGTCATCACCAACGATCCTCTCATCAAGAGGGGGTCAATCTCCATCAACATCTTCACCAGCACCATCTCCTCTCAAACCCTAGTTCATCTATTGTATTCGATCTTTGTCTCAAAACCTCAGATTGGTGCATGTGGGTTGCTAGTAGTGTTGATTACTCCTTGTAGTTGATGCCAGTTGGTTTATTTGGTGGAAGATCATATGTTCAGATCCTTAATGATAATTATTACTCCTCTGATTATGAACATGAATATGCTTTGTGAGTAGTAACGCTTGTTCCTGAGGACATGGGAGAAGTCTTTTTAAGAAACTGACTTAGCAATGATCAATATGCGAAAAGCATAGCGATTGGATCAGTGATGAATATTTGTGTAGGATGACATTCATCATATAATAGTCACAACCTAGAGCGATACACAATAGCTCCAATTCATCAATGTAATGTAGGCATGTATTTCGTATATAGTCATACGTGCTTATAATAAGAACTAGCATGACATCTTTTTCCGTACCCTCCTATGGCAGCGGGGTCCATAAGGAAACTAAGGGATATTAAGGCCTCCTTATAATATAGAACCGGAACAAAGTATTAACACACAGTGAATACATGAACTCCTCATACTATGGTCATCACCGGAAAGAATCCCAACTACTGTCAGTTTGGGGTATGCGGATCATAACACATAATAGGTGCATACAACTTTCAAGATAGGATCAAGAACGCAAATATATTCATGAAAACATAAAGAGTTCAGATTTGAAATCATGGCACTCGGGCCCTAGTGACAAGCATTAAGCATAGCAAAGTCATAGCAACATCAATCTCAGAAGATAATGGATACTAGGGATCAATCCCTAACAAATTGATTCGATTACATGACAAATCTCATCCAACTCAATCACCGTTCAGCAAGCCTACGAAGGAATTACTCACTCCCGGCGGTGAGCATCATGAAATTGGTGATCAAAAAGTGTTGATGATGATGATGGCGATGAACCCCCTCTCCGGAGCCCCGAAAGGACTCCATATCAACCCTCTCAGTGAAGAACGGGAGGTGGCGACGACTCTGTATCATAAAACATGATGAAACTTTCATTGAGAGTTCCTCTGTGTCGTCATCATTAGGCTTGATGGCTCCTTCAATCATCAATAGTGATGTAGTTCAGGGTGAGACTTTTCTCCCCGGACAGATCTTTGTGTTCGGCGGCTTCGCACTGCGGGCCAACTCGCTTGGCCATCTGGAGCAGATCGAGAGTTACACCCCTGGCCACCAGGTCAGGTTTGGAAGCTTAAACTACACGGCGATATCCGTGGAGAATTGATCTTCGACGGATTCGAGCCCCTGCCTAGTGCGCCACATGGTCACGATGAGCATGATTTAGCTCTGCCATCGGACAGTGTTCAGGAGATCGCACCGGCAACCACTCCGACCCTCATTTCGGAGCCAGTTGCGCCATCCATGGACGGGTGGATAGACCCCACCACGGAGACCGCACTCTCATCAGCGATCGAGCCGAGTATCAACCTTACCCTTCACGGGAGCCGTGACGCCGAACTACCGGATTCTTCCCCGGCCACGAACTCCGAACCGCCTGCGCCCGTGCCTATCGAATCCGACTGGGCGCCGATCATGGAGTTTACCTCCACGGATATTTTTCAGCACTCGCCCTTCGGCGACATACTGAACTCATTAAGGTCTCTCTCCTTGTCAGGAGAGTCCTGGCTGAACTATGTCCGGCAGGATTGGGATGCGGATGACGAAGAAATTCGCCGCCTACCCACCACCCACTTAGTAGCCACTGTCGACGATTTGACCGACATGCTCGACTTCGACTCCGAAGACATCGACGGCATGGACGACGATGCAGGAGGCGAACAAGAACCGTTGCCCACAGGGCACTGGACAGCCACCTCGTCATATGACATATATATGGTGGACACACCCAAAGAAGGCAATGGCCACGGGACAGCGGAGGATGACCCCTCCAAGAAGTGACCCAAGCGCCGACGTCAGCGGCGCCGCTCTAAGTCTCGCCAAAGCAAAAGCGGTGACACTGTCACATGAGATAATAGCACTCCGGACAGTGCCGAAGACGACAACAATCCCCTCCAATAGGGCTGGAATTCGAGCCGAGTCAAGCCAGCTTGGCTCGACTCGCTAAAGCTCGTTTCGTTAACGAGCTAACTTGACTCGACTCGTTACTATAACGAGCTCGAATCCAAGATTGGCTCGACTCGTATAACTCGCGAGCTGGCTTGTTAGCTTGTTAAGCTCGTTAAGGATATGAACATAAAACCTTACGAATAAGATAAAATGAACATTGTTTGTGAACATTGTACATGTTTACATTCACATGTAATCATTTTTTTCATATTAGTAAGGTGCCTTGGGCGTCCCGGCCTTGTGTTATGCGCCTAGGACGTAGGGTGCTTGACTGATCTCTTGTACCGAACCTAATGAGTTACACGAGTACTCATGAGATTGGCTCGTTTAACTTGGTCTATAAACGATCTTAAACTAAAGCTCAACTCAACTCGTTATTCTTCGAGTTCGAGTCGATTTGAGGCGAGTCACGAGTTACTCATTTAGCTCACGAGCTTCGAGTTTTTTTTCCAGCCCTACCCTCCAGCAAGATTTAGGGCAGGAGGATGGAGAAGCCGGCCCTCCCAAGAGAGCGGCAGATGGAGAGGTGGAGGATGATAATTACATGCCTCCCTCCGAAGACGAGGCAAGCCTCGACGATGACGAATTCGTCGTGCCTGAGGATCCCGTCGAACAAGAGCGCTTCAAGCGTTGGCTTATAGCCACGGCAAATAGCCTTAAGAAAAAGCAACAGTAGCTTCAAGCTGATCAAGATTTGCTAGCTGACAGATGGACTGAAGTCCTTGCGGCCGAGGAATATAAACTCGAACGCCCCTCCAAGAGTTACCCAAAGCGCAGGTTGCTACCCCGACTGGAGGAGGAAGCACCAAAACCTACATCTCCAGCGTATGACGCGGCTGATCGGCCACCTCGTGGCCGTGACAAAGAGGCATTCCAGCCAAAAGTTCAGCCCGCACCCCAACGCCACTCAAATAAAAATGTCAAGACATGGGGAAATACGCCAGACCTGCGAGACGTATTGGAGGACAAAGCAAACCACGCAAGATCGATCTACGGATCGCGAGGGCGCGCCACTATGCGAGACGATAACCGTCACGCCGGATATAGTAAAAGTAAGTCCGGCCGGGCCGAACACAGCGGACAAGACTCATTTGAGCTGCATCTTGATATAGCCCAGTACAGAGCGCCGCACACCCCCTATGCTTCACACACGAAGTAATGAATCATCAAATCCCAGAGGGTTTCAAACCCGTAAATATAGAATCATACGACAGCACAACAGAGCCTGCGGTATGGATCGAGGACTTCCTCCTGCACATCCACATGGCCCGCGGTGACGATATACACGCCATCAAATACCTCCCACTTAAACTCAAAGGACCAGCTCGGCATTGGCTCAATAGCCTGCCAGAAGAATCCATTGGCTGTTAGGAAGATCTGGAAGCCGCATTCCTTGACAACTTCTAGGGCACTTATGCGACCACCAGATGCCAATGACTTGAGCCACATAATTCAGCAGCCAGAGGAATCGGCCAGGAAATTCTGGACACGGTTCCTAACAAAGAAAAATCAAATCATCGACTGTCCAGATGTAGAGGCCCTAACATCTTTTAAGCACAACATCTGCGACGAGTGGCTCACCCAGCACCTTGGTCAGGAAAAGCTGAAATCTATGGCAGCCCTCACGACACTTATGACCTGCTTTTGCACGGGAGAAGACAGCTGGCTGGCTCGCAGCAATAACATATCAAAGAACCATGGTACTTCGGATACCAAGGATGGCAATGGCAGGTCACGTCGCAACAAACACAAGCGCCGCATTAACAGCGACAATACCGAGGATACGGCAGTCAATGCCGGATTCAAAGGCTCTAAACCCGGTCAGCGGAAAAAGCCATTCAAAAGAAGCACTCCGGGCCTGTCCAGTTTGGACCGTATACTCGACTGCTCGTGTCAAATACACGGCACCCCCGACAAGCCAGCCAACCACACCAACAGGGATTGTTGGGTGTTCAAGCAGGCCGGCAAGTTAAATGCCGAAAACAAAGATAAGGGGTCACATAGCGATGACGAGGAGGAGCCCCGGCAGTCGAACACCGGAGGACAGAAGAGGTTCCCCCCACAAGTGCGGACAGTGAACATGATATACGCAACCCACATCCCCAAGAGGGAGCGGAAGCGTGCGCTAAGGGACGTATATGCGTTGGAGCCAGTCGCCCCAAAGTTCAACCCATGGTCCTCTTGTCCGATCACCTTCGATCGCAGGGACCACCCCACTAGTATCCGTCATGGCGGATTCGCCGCACTGGTCCTAGACCCAATCATCGACGGATTTCACCTCACTCGAATCCTTATGGACGGTGGCAGCAGCCTGAACCTGCTTTATCAGGACATAGTGCGCAAAATGGGTATAGACCCCTCAAGGATCAAACCCACAAAAACGACCTTCAAAGGCGCCATACCAGGTGTAGAGGCCCATTGCACAGGCTCAGTCACACTGGAAGTGGTCTTCGGATCCCTGGATAACTTCCGAAGCGATGAGTTAATCTTTGATATAGTCCCGTTCCGCAGTGGCTATCATGCACTGCTCGGGCGAACCGCATTCGCGAGATTCAACGTAGTACCGCACTACGCATATCTCAAGCTCAAGATGCCAGGACCTCGGGGGGTCATCACAGTCAATGGAAACACAGAGCGCTCTCTCCGTACGGAGGAGCACACTGCGGCCCTCGCAGCAGAAGCGCAAAGCAGCCTCTTAAGGCAATCCACCAGTTCGGCGATTCAAGACCCGGACACCTTCAAGCGCGCCCGGAGTAATCGGCAACAAGACCGCCTGGCACGTTCCGAGCTCGTATAGCAATGCGGCCCCCACCCCAGTACCAGCCAAACGGCGAAATCTGTGCCACGCATACATAATTACGCATTAAAAATACCATGGGCACAGGTGGGGAGGGGGCACGACTACGGCACGCCCCAAGACGCGGCTCAACCGCACTAGGGGCTTCCCGCTTTGTTATTTTTCTCTCTTTCAGGACTTTAATCTCTGGAAACCCCGTCCGGCAGTACGGTTGCCGGACACACGATGCAACAACCAAGGAGGCGGCAAGCTACGTCGCACCATGGAACTCCCAGGTGGTCTCTGACAACGAGTGAAATACCTGCTTTAAATACCATTCCTCAGCTTGCCCTTGGAGGGGACATGTCAAATAGTCCTACTTTTTGCTTATCGCACTACTTGTATCATTCTGCTTTAACGCACCTTTTTGAATAAACAATGCATAGCACTAGACTATTATCGCATTCTCTATTCTTATATATATATATATATATATGTGTGTGTGTGTGTTCATTCATGACATCCAGCACCTGTACACTCTGGTACGGCCAATACGCTAGGGGCTTAAGCATACCCCATAATACGGCGTGAGAAGTCCGAACACTTTCGACAGTGCGGCACCCCGAACTTATAGCATTATATGCATCACCTCCGTATCATGTCTTGGGTCAATAGTTGGGTTTGCCCGGCTCCCATGTTTTGGTACCTTACGTTCCGTTATATCGGCTAAGGTAGCACTGGGAGAACTACTGCGATTGTGCCCCGGTTCAGCTGGGCTAAGCACCTCAGTAGAGAAAGCTAAAACTGACTGTCATGATAAGGCGAGAGCTGGTCGCTATTCGAGAGGTCTCGAGTCCCTAAAGACTTATGCCGCTTAGAGCGAGGAGTTGGCTTTGTCCGGCTTAAGGCATGTATAGCGCCCCGAATTCGGCCTTCCGAATACTAGGGGCTTCACCAAAATTTAAAATTGTAGAATTCTAGGCTAAGTGAGAGTGATAAAGCATTATAGTCCAGTTGCCTTGTTCGTTGTGATGAGCACCTCCCTCGAAGGACCCAACAATGGGAAAAGGAGTGCTCAGGTTTATCCCGAACACCCCAGCACTCGTGGCACGGGGGCAGAAGCCGACAACTGGCCATCTCTCAGATTTGATAAACAGCCGCACAGAAGGTAATACTTTAAATTCAAACAAGCGTTGCATAACGCATATGAACAAGTTTTCATAATACAGGATCACGTGAGCAAGTTCATTCAAAAATTACATCTTTTGCACACTCGTCCGCCACAAGACGGGCACCCTTCAGGACACCCTCATAATACATTTCGGGGTGGCGATGCTCCTTGCCCTGCGGCGTCCCCTCCTTCACCAGCTTCTCAGCGTCCATCTTGGCCCAGTGCACCTTCGCACGGGCAAAGGCCCGGCGTGCACCTTCGATGCAGACAGACCGCTTGATGACTTCCAGCTGTGGGCAGGCATCCACAAGCCGCCTCACCAGGCCGAAGTAGCTGTTGGGAAGGGAGTCGCCAGGCCACATCCGGATTATAAAGCCCTTCATGGCCTGTTCGGCCGCCTTGTGCAGCTCGACCAGTTGCTTCAGCTAGTCGCTCATAGGCATCGGGTGTTCGGTCCTAGTATACTGAGACCAGAACAGCTTCTCTGTCGAGCTTCCCTCCTCGGCCTGGTAAAATTTCGCGGCATCCGACACACTGCGGGGCAAATCTGTGAATGCTCCTGGAGAGCCCCGGACTCGGGTAATTAACAAGTAATTTACTTTCACATGCTTGCTTTGCATATTGAATGCCTTACCTGCATCTATCTTCCTCATCGCCTCGATCTCCTGGAGGGCCTTTTGGGCTTCAGCCTTGGCATTCTTTGCGCTCTCGAGGGCCGCGGCAAGCACAGACTCTCGCGTCTTCGAGTCAAGCTCCAAAGCCTCGTGCTTCGTCACAAGAGCCTGGAGCTCTTGTTGCACCTCGCCCACCCGTGCCTCTTGCCTTTCCTGCTCGGTGCGCTCCTTGGCCGCTTTGTTTTCGGCCTCGGACAGCGCTTGCTTCAGGGTCGCCACTTCGGTCGTGGCCCCTGGCACATTCACGATGATCCTGTCATTTCGCAACCACATTTTTATTTTATATATAGACAAGGTATTACTTACCTTTGTTCTCCTCGAGCTGCCTCTTGGCAAGGCCGAGCTCTTTTCCGGACCCCTCGAGGTCCTGCTTCAGTGCGGCGACCTCCGCAGTCAGTGCGGCAGAGGTCAGCAGCGAAGCCTGCATGCGCATACATACATACTTATATTAGACTCCTGCATATATTATTTGATCCTCTATTTGGCTTTTCTTTGTGAACACCAAACAGAGCATCAGGGGCTACTATCTATGCGGTAATATTTTTCCTATATTTTAAATACTTACCTCAAAGCCTGTTAGATCACTGCACTCATAATAGTGCGGTGCTCTTCGTCGATGAAAGCGCCGCGAAGCGCTCCCAGCAGGTTGTCCGGTGCCTCTGGATGGACAGAGGTCACCGACACGGGCATCTTGCCCCTTTTGGAAGGGGGCCGCCTGCCCGAGTCCGGAACCACTGTAGGTTCCGGCGCGATGTTCGGCTGAGAGCCGAACTTGGAGCCCCCGGGAGCCTTGCTCCCTTTGCTCCTGGAGTCCGGGAGGTCGCCTTGAGGCGCCTTCGGGACTGTCTCCCCCCGGCTCGGTGCCCCCTGAGACAGTACCTCGGCATTGTCCGTAGGGCAAGGAGAGGTGGCGGTTGGAAGTGTATCACTATTCATGTCCGATGAGTCCAAGGAACCGTCCGACGATGATACATCGATACGGGCTTGGGGCGGACTGCATAATCATATTCGACGTTAGGAGAAGCAGTGTGACAAAGGTATGCTATGAGTTACTCTGGTATCCGAATACTTACGACTTCGTCAGGGGCTTGGCCCTGAGCAGCCACTCGTCTTTGCCGTGGTGGAACAGTCCGGAAGGAGAGTCCTTCCCTTCTTGGACCCTTCGGCCTTCCCGGTTGGGGCGGCCTTCCTTTTCTTGTCTCCCCTGGCTGGAGGGGGAGAGTCTCCATCTTTCTTCTCCTCGTTTTTGTGGGAGGAGTGCGTCTCGGAGTTATCGGACGATGAGCCCGATACCACCTGGCGCCGGGAACTCTTTCGGGTTCCCTTGGCCTTCTTCTTGGTCTTATCCGGCACCTCATAAGGAGCCGGAGTCCACATCTCTGTCAGGAGAGCGTCCGCAGGGTCTTCAGGCAGAGGGGCCGGACAGTTGATCTGCTCCGATGTCTCCACCCAGTCCTGTCAATGGCATGGGAGCTCAGACCCCGCACATGGTTAAGCTATGGGAAATAAACACCCTATCAGATGTACAGAACTTACCGGATTGCAGAATGCTTCGCGCTTAGCCCGCGGTCCTCGATAAGAGAAGGAGGGACCTCGGCTCCCTTGAACAGCACCCTCCAGACGTCTTTATGCGTCGTGTTGAAGAGCTCGCTTAGAGTCTGGTGTCGGGTCGGGTCGAACTCCCATAAGTTGAAATCCCGTTATTGACACGGGAGGATCCGGCGGAAGAGCATGACCTGGACTATGTTGACAAGCTTAAGTTTCTTGCTTGTCATGTTCCGGATACACTTCTGGAGTCCATCCAGCTCCATCGATGAACCCCAGGACAGGCCCTTCTCCTTCCAGGAAGTGAGCCGCATGGGGATTCCGGATCGAAACTCGGGGGCCGCCACCCAGTTGGTGTCGTGCGCCTCGGTGATGTAGAACCACCCCGATTGCCACCCCTTTACGGTCTCCATGAAGGAGCCCTCGAGCCATGCAACGTTGGGCATTTTGCCCACCATGGCTCCGCCGCATTTCGCTTGTTGGCCGCCTACAACCTTCGGCTTGATATTGAAGGTCTTCAGCCATAGGCCGAAGTGGGGCCGGATGCGGAGGAAAGCCTCGCACACGACGATGAATGCCGAGATGTTGAGGATGAAATTCGGGGCCAGATCATGAAAGTCCAGCCCGTAGTAGAACATGAGGCTGCGGACGAATGGATGGAGGGGAAACCCCAATCCGCGGACGAAATGGGGGAGGAAAACCACCCTTTCGTGAGGTTCCGGGGTAGGGACGATCTGCCCTGCGGCTGGCAGCCGGTGCGCGGTATCCGCGGCTAAGTATCCGGCTCCACGTAGCTTTTTAATGTGCCCCTCCGTGACGGAGGAGGCCATTCACTTGCCTCCCACTCCGGACATGTTTGGAGAGAGTTGAGGAGGAGGATGCGGACTTGGGCGCTGGAGCTCGAGTGCGCGAGAATGGATGAGCAAGGAGGAAGAAGGCGTGGGTAGAAAAAGGTGAGATCTTATCCCTTTATAAGGGCGGACTAAACTATGCGCCCCCACTAGCCTGGTAAAACTCGCTTATCCCCCAAGCGTCGTAATTGATGGCGTGGTTGGGTTACCCACGTTCGTATTGATGAGAATCTCGTAATAAGGGGAACACGATCTCTGCTTTGACAAGACGTGTCAAGAAACCGCCTCGCGTTATGTGTGGGGGCTGGTTAAAGGAAAACGGTTCAAATAATTACCGGGCCGTGGCGTGATGTCATGCTGCCCAAACGTGTCGGCAGATTAGATTTGTGATAATATTATTCTCTCTACGGTGGTATGTGGAACTTATTTTGCAGGGTCGGACACTATCCTTGTATTCAAATTCTTCCGTGGTGTATTCGGAGGAGGAACCCGCCTTGCAATGTCGAAGACAACACTGCGCGCCGGACTCATCGTCATTGAAGCCTGGTTCAGGGGCTACTGAGGGAGTCCTGGATTAGGGGGTCTCCGGACAGCGGACTGTTGGACTATGAAGATACGAGATTGAAGACTTCGTCCCGTGTCCGGATGGGACTCTACTTGGCGTGGAAGGCAAGCTAGGCAATACGGATATGTATATCTCCTCCTTTGTAACCGACCTTGTGTAACCCTAGCCCCTTCCGGTGTCTATATAAACCGGAGGGTTTTAGTCCGTAGGACAACATACAATCATACCATAGGCTAGCTTCTAGGGTTTAGCCTCTCCGATCTCGTGGTAGATCAACTCTTGTAATACTCATATCATCAAGAATAAATCAAGCAGGACGTAGGGTTTTACCTCCATCAAGAGGGCCCAAACCTGGGTAAAACATCGTGTCCCCTGTCTCTTGTTACCATCCGCCTTAGACGCATAGTTCGGGACCCCCTACCCGAGATCCGCCGGTTTTGACACCGACAACGGTATTTATAGACTTGAGATTAGGGTCAGTAGAGCCACGTGGGCCCCACAAGGTAATAGGGTGCGCCCAGGGGGTGGTCGCGCCCTGTTGCCTTGTGGGCAACTGGTGGCCCCCTCCGGTGGATCTTCGCTCCAGTATTTTTTATATATTCCATAAAAATCTCCAAAAAGTTTCTTCCATTTTTGAGAACTTTTATTTTTGCACAAAAAACAACACTATGGTAGTACTTCTGAAAATAGCGTCAGTCCAGGTTAGTTTCATTCATATCATGCAAATTAGAGTCCAAAATAAGAGCAAAAGTGTTTGGAAAAGTAGATACGATGAAGACATATCAGAGCCTCATGTCCAAACATCTATAGACCGTTATCCAACTGCATCTATAGTTGATACTCCACCCAAGACCATTGTCTAGCATGCATCTTAAAGTATTAAATAAAACTGAGTATTGCATTAAGTATGATTACATGAAATAGATGATATATCGTATTTACCCCACGTTCAAAGGACAATTCCGCAATCATTGTTTTATCCCTAGTGGCAACAACACAATACAAGCCTTTTCCACTTTATGTTGTTGTGGTAGATTACTTGAAGGATTGAACCCAACTATCATACACAACTCCCTCTTGGAGATCACTAATCAAACTTGGCCAAATAAAGAAAAATATATCAGAGAGCATATATGAATAAGAATTATGCAACAAAGAAACCAAATTGATCTCAAAAGAATTCATGGTTAGATCATAAAGTGGCAATTCATCACACCGCAATAACACACCAATAGATTATGTCTGATGGATCACAATCATGTAGGCAGCTAATGTTATCTTTGTATTGACAAGAAAGGGAGAGAAGACCATTTAGCTACTGCTATGGACACATAGTCCAAAGGAAACTACTCACGGACGATCATGGTGACCTTCAAGTTGATGGAGATGGCCACCGTGATGATTTCCCCCTTCGACGGAGTAGTGGAAAAGGCCTCCGGATTGGGTCACCATGGAATAGAGAGGCGTGGTGGCAGAAAAAAATCATCTATATTTAGGGTTTTCGAAGCGGAATAAAAATATATATGCCGAGAGGTGGTGGAATGGGGGCCTGTGGTCCCCCACTTGGATGGAGCATGCAGCCATCCGCCTGACCACATGGTGGGGCCACGTGATAGGACTAAAGTATGTAATTTTCTCTTAGTCAAGTTGCTGCTCTACCGGCTGCACCCAGCGAGTAGCAATGTCAAATTGTGTTGAGGAGAGAGGCGACCCGTCCCCATGCCACGACGGCGGTTAGCAGCAACGAGCCGATGATAGCCGAGTGGCGATCCACGCAAAACGAACACTACTACATAGGCACAACCTCATAGATATTTTCTTTTTCCATAAATTCTCGTTTGTCAGTGAGCACCATTTTTATACAAGTTGTAGATTGTAGCACTATGAATAATCTTAAAATCAATCACCGGGAGTATGGTTTAGAATTCAAAACAAATTGTTCTCTCCTTTGGCTGGCACACCCAACTTTTCCGTTCTACCACTGCTAGGCTCACTCTTATCATAGCGAACCTGACCTGAACTGTACATGGTAGTATCAAGAAACCACTAACCAAAAGGTGGTGGCGGGAAAGATCAGAAGGTTGGACGAGGTAGCCTAACAAAAAACGCCCCGTGTCACTCCACGTGGTGACTCGGGCACAAGCCTAGCCGCCATCGTACACCACCCTGTCTCCACCCCTCCTCCCCTGCCGTCGCATGGGCTGCTGGGAATGCACTGCCTCGGCGGCTTCACCCCGATCAACGACATTTAGCTCGAGCAATGGGCTGTGGTGGGTCTTTCTGGCCAGATCTGGTTCTCTAGGAGGCCCGGAGGAGGCTCGGTTAGCGACTGGTTTGCAGCAGTTTGCAGGGTGGCTCCCTTACGGGATGGTGGGTTGCGGTGGTGTCGGTCTGGGCAGGCCTTCAGGGTGCTGCGGGTTGTGCACCGAAAGGATCTATGTGGTGCAACACATGGCGTCTGTTGGCTCTGATCTGGTGTGGTGTGTCCACGACATTGCCCTTGAGATAGGTGTTCGGCTCTCCGGGCGAAAGTCTTGCTCGAGTTTGGTCGGGGATGGTGACAAAGGATACCTTCGGGTGTGGTTGTTTGGAGGCGTCAAACGAAACATCTAATTTTGCTAAGAGATAAACAAGATGAGTTATTATTGTTTAAATTCTACCCCGCCCTTCAATGTGACTGCCTGGAACATCTTGGATGTAGAGAAACGCCAAGATTTTTGACAATGTCTACCAAATGGCTTTCTATCTTTCTTTTAATAAAGTTTCAGTGCTGGGGTTTTGCCTACAGTTGTCAATTCTAAGAGAAAAATATTAGAAAAACGTTACCTTTCAACCAGCGGATCGTGCTCTCGCATCTGCCGTGCGCGGAGCCGTTGGATTACTTTTGATCAAACAGTCCACGTGTACGTATAGATTCTACGCCTCGCATCCGCCGTCCTCGGAAGCCAACGCACCCACTGTATGTATTAGAATTTTGCAACATCCTTCATGTTTCTGAAACATAGGAATGTTGCAGTGGCACCACGACGGTGCGACGATGTGGACTAAAAATTTCTGTAACATAATATCTGTTGCAAAAATAATTCTGTAACATAATATCTGTTGTAAAAAAATGTCTGCAACATTATCTTTGTTGCAAAAAATAAAATCTACAACACAACCTTTGCCACAAATGTTTTCTATAACAAGACCTCTGTTGCAAAAATAATATAAAAACTTCGCAACAAGATCTTTGTTGCAAAAAAAATATGCAACACAATTTATGTTACAACACCCATTTTTTGTGACAAAATGTTTCCGCAACAAGGTCTCTGTTGCAAAGTAGAGTAAAATATTCAATCTAGATTGTGCCGAATCAGACGGCTCGCGCAGCGGCGAATCTTTTAAAAGGATCCGCCAGCCGACGCGTAGCAGTCCCCAAAATATTAGGATACTTTGGCAGTATATTTTAATATATCCTACTAATGAGCGTTCAGGAGACTGGAATATAACAATTAAAAAATAAGAGCTGAACGCGATAAAAATATTGATTTCCCGAAAAGGAGCGGCTCCGAACTATCCAACGATGCTGACACGTACAGGTGTGGTGGGTAAAATTTTCATTCTTTCTTTCTCCTCTTCATGTTCTAAGTTATGTACAGATTTCACGGCAGACCAAAATTTTGAACTCACTGTCACATTACATCAAACTATAAAGAAAAGGGAAAAGGGGCTAGCGCCTATTTACTGTTCAATCTAAAATATATTAATGCAAAACCAAGCAAAAAAGTTCTTCTAATTTGCCAATCAGCATTCGATGCAGACCAGTCAAATGCTGTACATTTGTCTTGCTCATACTGATTGCCTGCTTCTGCATTGACAGAACATGTGGAGTATCAGATTGCTGAAGTCAAGTTAGAAATACACAAACAGAAGTCATGTTTCCGGTTAGGTTCGACATGTATTTTTAACAAAATTTAACCGCATATCAAATGCATATTTCATGTCAAATATTGCTGAGACTACTATTAAAATATAATTTGTATTGCCAGAATCAAACGTGAAGATCATGCAGGTGCATAAGTTTCATCTTTGAGGTATTCAGTGTATAAAGGCAATGTACTCCCTCCGTCAAGTATTTTGTATCATTTACGCAAGTCAAGTATTTTGTATTTACCTGTCTTCTTCTGTAAGAAGCTCTTCCTGATTTCTCCATGCAAAAAACACAGGAGAAGATAAATTCTGCAGTAGCTTCTGTACACAAAAAACTTCACCACCTTTCCCTTCTAAGTGACTAAACCTATTATAATAGCTATCAATTTTAGTCTGAGAGTATGTCCTCCAATTCAGGAATGTCTGGTCCAGCAATACGGCCGTAGTCTGGATCAGTCTCATTTGATGAATCCCCTCCCAAGGGTGTATTCTCTCCATAGTCCAAATCGCTCCAGTCAAACTCTGCATCACTGGTATGATTCCCGGGAGCTTCACCAGCACGATTGCTTAGGTTCGGCTTACTATGCCCAGTTCTTCTCTTTGTCCTTGCACAAATGCAGTCCATAGGGTGCTCGTGAAATTCACCTTTTCCTGGTTTAATCTCATTTGGCTCACCCATAAACCCCTTTTGGTACATCTGAACTTTGGATGCAAATGTGTCCCAGCTCATGCTGGTTCGATTAAGGAAGAGTGAAGAGAGCTTCTTAGAATTGGGTCGTATGGTCCTCTTGTGCCCAAAGTATCTCCTGAAATCAGCATTTATTTCAATCAATCTACTTACATTTACAGGGTATTTGAATATGCAGGCAACAATTCATATTGTAAAAAATCTACTGCTATTCAAATTATTGTAGAACTGCACAAAAGAGATTACCTTCGACCAGCCAACATTCTTGCCATGTTGCCATTGTTATTTGTCACGAAAACATCGCTGCCATCACACACTACATAATCAAGGGCGGCCATGCGAGACGAGAATGGCAAGAAAGGTGCCAGCTCCTCCTTGCTTGATAGAGTCTCCTTCGAGTGGAAGTTTGGGAAGAGCGCTTTCAGAGGTGCTAATGTCTCCTCTCCTCCATATACATCCCCCGACGCAACATATAGGTGGACATCCTTCCCAAAACCCAATGCCCTGAGCATGAAGCCAACTTCTTCAGGTGTTAGAGGACATTTGCCATGCCGGCGCTCTCTGTCAGGGTTGCTTTCCTGCACATAAGTTTGAGTGTAACTGTAAAAAACTGAAAGGGCCATACATTAATAACCATGAATGAAGAATGGTCTCTTACATGCAGTGTATTCCACCTCTTACGTATTGCACCTAGTTCCCTTCTCTCAATTTCGCCACCCCCAAAGTAGCATCCCGAGAAGGCCAGCATGTCAGGCTCAAATCTGTCATAGGTTAAGTGGGTGAAGAAAATTCGCTTGTACTGCATAGCCAACACAAAATTTATTTGAAAGAAGTATTACCTTAGGTGAAGAGCAATGAAGCGTCCACTTTTGGCTCTCATTCTTTGGACAAGCAATCGGCCCATTTCGAGAATTGGATCTGTGAACTTTAGTGCATGATAATTGACTCTACACCTCAGCTTTTGAAGATCAGTCTCCAACCTGTTGGAAACCCGGTAGTCAAATTTTGTTAGTTGAACAACCTGCATGAGCAGAAATGCAAGAAACATGTCAGAATTGAGCATTTTCAGCCTGAAGTTCTGAACATAAGAAATGTGTCATGTTGACAATCCGTAATGCTTACATGTTTCTTTAAAAGGGCAGGTAGTACTCGGTTCTCATAGCATTTTGGAGTACACTTCCTAGGTACACGCATCTTATATGGAAATGGTGTTTTCCCATTTATATCAGGTACTTGTCGTATGATCTTTACATCATTTGCGAGCGAGGATATGAATGAGTCAGCATCAAATATCTCCCCAAAATCACTGTGATACAGAACACCGAATTAGCACATGGTGCTTTGCCAGAACAACCAAAAGAGGGTAAAGATTGTTACCTTGCGTCATTCCAGAAAGATGCCTGATCAAGCTTTGGAATGACAAGTGTTGCATTCAGAATGCGCGCTGCAACAACAGCATCTATGATCTGGAAACAGATAAGCAGAAGCGTTTTTGTGTCATTTATTGAATTTCATCACTTATCTAAAAATGGGGAATATTATCATGACAAACTTCTGATGTTGGAACATTAGAGTTTCATCACTCTGTATAGCAAGAAGACACGAGTCTGAGCACAAACAAAGAATTGATTATCTGGATACCCGCTCACAGTGATAACTCATACTGATTGGTCAAGAAACACACGCTATGACCTCGAACCGAAAGTTGTTCAGATTGATAACTCATACTCATAGGTCAAGAAACACACGCTATGATCTCGAACTGGAAGTTGTCCAGATTGATGACTCATAGGTCAAAGAAACACACACTATGATATCAAACTGGAAGTTGTTCAGATTACTCAAGATCAGAATTTTTTTTTATTAAAGCTCAAGATCAGAATTGGCAAGTAAGTATTCAGGTACACGTTTCCTACGGTATAGGGTAGTTGTATATGACAGCTAATACTAACAAGAAAGGAATAAATACAGTGGTGCAGTCATGCAGCGCTTCCAAAAGTAGTTGGAGCATACCAAGAAAAGACGGAAATGCAGGGATGCAGCCAAAGGCGTCAACAAGTTGTTGGAGTAAATTGAATTGACCAGGGCTATACCATAGATGCTTACAACTGAAGAAAACTGACATTATTGTACTATTAGCACATGGCCAAGCCCAAGAGTCTCATCATTGCGAAACCTAGACTGACATTAGACCACTAACACAGTAATTCAGGTAGGCTATGTATACATGGAAATTACGATGTAATTCAACTGCAATATATTCACACTGTTGGACCAAGCAAAAAGACAATAATTCGATGGGACAAGCCAGCAACTAGCATGGCAGCACGTTCGTTCGTACTCACCCCTGTTCGCTGCTGGTTCAGGCCCCCGCTGGTGGCGATCATCAGATAGCGATTCGACTCGGTGACAGCCTTGGCATCTGCTGAAGGGGAAACTTTACTGTTAGCGAGCAGTGAGACACGAACACGAGCAATGGCAATGCTAATCTTGTGAAGCAAAACAATCCGTATACGGAAGGGAACGAAATTGCTGCAAGCAACAGGCGTGCGCACCGGCGAACTCCTTGGTGGCGTCGCTGCAGCCAACGAAGTGGTGCGCCGTCTTCGACGTCCAGAGCTCCTCCCCCAGCCTGCTCCCGCCACTCTGAAGAACAAATTAATCAGGCGAATTGGCCGCTCGATTTCACCGGGTTTAAGCGCAAGAAACGGTGAGGCAGAGCGCGGGGTTATCCACTCACCGGAACGGTGAAATCGACGGTGCCGACGAGATTCCTGCGCAACTCGGCCGGTTTGTTCAACTGCTCCGCGAAACAAAAGGGGGGGAGAGGAAAAACAGCAAACAGAATCGGCATTAAGGCAGGAAGCGAGCGAAAATCGGAGAGCATTGCATGGGCCGACGGCGACCCCCGTCGCCGCAAAGTCGCGCCTTTTGTTAGGAGGGGAAAGCGTACCAGGAACGGCGGGTTGGGGCGCCGGACGCCGCCGCCGCCGCCGCCACCCCCGAGCGGCGGCGAGAGGAAGCAGTGGAACGCGACGACGACGAGCAGCAGGCCGGCCGCCGTGAACGCCGCCGCGGCCGGCGCCACCGAGGGCACCACCCAGCGGCCGTGGTGCTGCCCGCGCCGCCGCCTCGACCCCATGCGGCGCCCCTCCTCCTCCACTCACGCGCGCGCGCACGTACGACGCGCGCACGCCTTGTTCCCTTCCCGCTCCGGTCCTGCTGGGCCTCGTGATCGAGCGTGCGGGTTTTGGTGGTGGCGGCAGAGATGGGAAGCGGCCGGGGCCGGAGGCGGACGGAGGTCCAGGCTTTTGTTTCGTTAGTTGGGTGGCAACATTTGGCGAGAGAGCAGGCAGTAGAAAACGATGAGACGGCAGGAGAAGCGACTGCCTCCTCCTCCTAGACTACTAGCGGGGCGGCTACCGGGAGATCAATCATATATATCGCCAAAGAGAGGGGGCTACAAGCAAATAAATAAACAACACCAGTGGGTCAGTAAAAAAATGGAGGATCAGAGCGAATCCCCGCACACTAACCGCTTTTAATTCCGTTCGGCCGTTCCGATTATATAGTACACACTAATCTAATCCAATGCAAAGCATTACCCTCAAAAAAATCTACTTATGTAAAGCAGATTCAACAAAAAAAATCGTTATGGAGAAAAAGAAATCGCGTGGGATCAGAGCCGATGCGTGTCTCCTACAGTAATTTGAGGGAAGCTGAGAGTGGCATCCGGAGAAACGCCGCATGATGGCCAGATTAGATTAGAGAGAGAGAGATTAAACCGTTGTATATACGGTGACGGGGGTGGTACAGTACCCTCCAGCGAGGACGGCGCCCCCGCGAACGAATCCCAAATAATTACAGGCCTCATTGAATGCGCAGTCCACCCGTCTGGTGCTAATTCATTGCAATTTGCTGCTAGGGTATT
Organism: Triticum urartu; assembly: GCF_003073215.2. Lineage (NCBI taxonomy): Eukaryota > Viridiplantae > Streptophyta > Magnoliopsida > Poales > Poaceae > Triticum > Triticum urartu. The sequence goes on along the minus strand of NC_053023.1, from coordinate 639,874,371 downwards.
CATGCTAGTAATAAGGTGCTTCATTTACGATCCGATTCAAACGAGAGATCACACGTGCCGTTGCCCTGATTTATTTTTTTTGTTTCTTTCCTCTCTTTTTTTTCCAAGAGCAGCAGACCGCCCGCCCAATGGGAGCGTTAACCATGGTGCGCCGCACGACGTGATGAAGCGTGCACGTAGCCAGCTTTCTTTTTGTTAGTTAATTGATTAATATAATTAATTAATTAATTCGTGTCGCATAAAAAAAAAGGATGGATGGTTGGTGGTGAGGGAGAGGGGCGACGTCGCACATGCAGGAGCAGTCCACGTGATGGTTGCCTTGGCTGTACCGCTTTCGACGATCCTAGCGGCCAACAAGCGACCGGCCACGACCGATCCCGTCCCAGCGGGCCCGCCTTTCCGGCCGTATGCCGAGCCGGACTCTTTGTTCATCTGGCATGCAGACGGCGTGCTGCGCTCGGGGAAAAAGACTGCGGTCAAGTTCGACATGCACGGACCATGACCGATGACCGCCCTTCCATGCACTATATAACCAAAACAGGATGAAAATGGAACTTCGAAATAGAGAAATTGTTTCCGAATGTTTTACCCTCTCTTTTTTTGCACTTTGGCTCTGTACTGGATTACTATAAAAAAGTATTAGTACTACTAGTAAGTAGGGGTAATTTTCTTGGTACAAATTAAAGAACAAAAAAAAAGGAAAAGACGGCGAGTTGTTTGGTTTTTTTTTTTTGAGTAAGGCAAGTTGTTGGGATTCGCTGCAGGTTTTCAGTGCTGCAAAACAGCCTGCTCTAGAAGAATACACCTCTACCGGGTCTACGTACCGAATGCAAGGTGAAAGGCCTACTGAACTCCGGTGATTGCTGCGTTGAAACGCATTCTGTTAGTAACAAATTTAATCGAAAGATATTCCAGCTGTCTTGCATCAACTACTCCCTCTCTTTTGGGCCTTATTTTAACTCCGGGCGAGAATAAACCCCGGATGGGTAAAAGTCGGTTTAGACGGCCTGCATGTGATTTGGACAGAAGAAAATGTTTGTTGCACCCAAGTGGGGCGGGGGTGGCGCATACGGTGGGGCCACGTACCCCTAATAACAAACTGGACGCAGCAACAAAATCATGCGTCGATGGGTGGATTAGAAGAAAAGTCCCCATCACCCACCACCGGTCCCAGCCCATCAGCTCATGAGGTTTTGCTTTGTGTTTCCCCTTGAGTACACTATACAGACCAATAATTGGCTTGGACAAAGTCTCTGTAGCTTTTGCTAATATAGCAATGGCATTTGTCTGTTCCCTTAAAAATATAATTTTTTTAGACATTTCAAATGGACTACACATACGGATGTATGTGGACATATTTTAGAGTGCAGATTCACTCGCTTTGCTCCGTATGTAGTCAGTTGTTGGAATCTCTAAAAAAGAATCATATTTAGAAACGGAGGAAGTAGATGGTGGTATTTGTTTGTTTAGTTATGTGTCGTGTAAATGCATCCGTTGCTAAAACTGTACTGGATTAGAACCGCGGCTGCTCATGGACTGTTTCAGTTAGAGTTGCGCGTGACACCCCGCTTGTCATGTCACTAACTCGCTGTTTTCTTCTTCTTCTGGATGAAGCAACCAAGAAATCTAGGAGCAGCATACAACTTTGGGAGCAGAACGGTACCAGAAAAGCAGTTGATTATTCGTTTCAGTAGAATATATGCTCCGAGTCTAAGCTATCCCCATGATTTTATCTTTTATAGGTGTCTACGGCTAAACAAGCCAGGGCATCACCTAAAGAGGGGCTAATGGCTTTCCAGAAACACTTCTTCTTCGATATAACCCCCTAAACACAACAACGGCTGAAATCGCACCGTACCCCTTCATTAAAAAGGGTAGGATCGTTCCAGCACATAAAAAGCCGCCGCCCCGCGCGACGGGGCTGTACCCGTGCGACGGGGCTCTACGCCGACTACCCGTACACGCGTCCGTCCGCGTACGTACGAGGACGACCAAAGAAAAAAAACGACGCGACCTGTCGAGCGACGTATTCGTGGCGACGTGGAGAAAAAAAACGGCGTGACCTGTCGAGCGACGTACTCGTGACGACGTGGCGTCGACTGGACGAAAAAAAAACAAAAATAACACGACACGACGTGTGTGGACGGGCGGTTGCGTGCCTTCTAAGCGACGGTCAAGGGCGGTTCCCGACGTGGCCGTCGGCCCGATGCGCCATTAATGCCGGCGTTAAGCCGGGCGTCGGTCACCTACCGGACGCCCTCCCCCACCCACCGACGCCTGCCTTTAAAACGCCGCTCGTCGCCCCGTCTGCCTCCCCCACTCCACTCGGCGTGCCTCGACCCGCTCACCCCACCCACCGACGAGCTCCCTTTCCCGGCGGCCTCCATGGCGTCCGATGGCGGCGGTAGCTCATGGCCGACGAGCCTGGGCACGCCGGAGACAGACGAGCTCATCTGTCTCGGGATGATGGTGCCGTCGGGCTGCCGTCTGCCTCGCGCGTTCCACATCACCGCCGACGGGTACCCGACGAGGGGGCCCGGCGCGACGCCGGACGAGCTCCGCCAACACGAGGGCGGCCGGTGGAACATCGTCGGCCGCGCGAGATTCTGGAAGGGCAAGAACTTCTGGGCCGTCATCGCGCAGGCTCGTCGGGAGTTGCGGACAGGCGGCTCGTCGTCGGGCCCGGGCGGTTCGGCGTCTGCCGCGCGCGGCTCGTCTTCCGCCCCGCGCCGGCGGCCGCACCGTCTCCGAGCTCGTCCCGTCGTCCGGTTCCCGCCATCGCCCGGCCCGCCTCCCCTCCCGTCGTCGACATCCCGCCGGAGCAGTTGGCACTGCGCGAGGACGGCGACCCCGACGACTGCCCCGGCTATCTCATCGCACTGCGGGCGTCGCAGGCAGAAGCGGCGGCCGCGGAGGCGAGAGAGGCCGCCGAGCTGCAGGACGCACTCGACGCGGCGATGGCAGCAGAGGCCGCCGAGATGCAGGCCGCACTGGATGCGGCGGCGGCCATTGAAGCGGTGCAGCCGTAGGTGGCTCCGGAGGAGGGCGACGGTGGCTACTGGAACGACGGCGGCAAGAGCAGCGACGACGGCGACGGCGACGGCGACGGGGGGAGATCGTGGACCTCGGCAACTCCGACGACGACGAGTAGATTAGGATTTAGTCGTTATGTTTAATTAAGTTTACTTAAGTCCGGTTTAATTAAGTTTTTTATGTTTTAATGTAAAATGAACCGTGGTTATGTTGAATGAACTATCATTTATTGTTATGTTGGAATGAAAATTAGTATGAAATATTATGGACAAAAAGTGAATCATTTTATAAAATAAAAGTGACCTGAAAAAAATTAAAATTAAATAGTTTACCGGTATAATTGAAAGAATAGTAAAAATTATATAAAAAAAGATGAAGAGAGGAACAAAGGAAAAAGTAAAAAACGAAATTAGAAGAAGGAATTTGTAATTTTTTTAAAAAAAAAATAGTATGAAATAATTTTGAATTAAAAACAGTGTTTTAGGACTACTGAAGCCAAAAACCGTAGAAAATGCAAACAGACCCAAAATGCACATAAAATTGGCACGCATGATTCTCAAGTAGATAGAATGCGATAAAAAAATTTGGGCATGTTTGTAAGTTACGGAAAGAAAGGTGTTCGGTACACACATTTTCACACCGAAACCACTGGGTTGCACAGCAAGTGCCAGTGCGGTTTGCCGGAATGCACCCAACTTTTGGCAGCGTGTGTGGGGACCCGCCCGGGGACCGCACGCCAGAGATGAACGAAATCGGACTACGAACACACGTTGCGTCACGTCCGGGCAATATTTTTGGGGTTTTCGGCGGGGAAAATCATAGAAAATCCGTACAGCGTCAGAACGCGACGAATTTTGGCGTGCGTGCCCTCAATGGTCACTGTGGCCTGTGGAAAAAAATGAGCGACTTTGGGGGATGCGACGGAGAGACGTACGACCGAGGGTCCCCTCCACCCATACCGAAACCACCGGGTTGCACAGCAAGTGCCAGTGCGGTTTGCCGGAATGCAGCCAACTTTTGGCAGCGTGTGGGGGGACCCGCTCGGGGACCACACGCCAGAGATGAACGAATTCGGACTACGAACGCACGTTGCGTCACGTCCGGGCAGTGTTTTGGGGGTTTTCAGCGGGGAAAATCATAGAAAATCCGTACAGCGTCGGAACGCGGCAAATTTTGGCGTGCGTGCCCTCAATGGTCACTGTGGCACGTGGAAAAAAATGAGCGACTTTGGCGGATGCGACGGAGAGACGTACGACCGAGGGTCCCCTCCACCCATACCGAAACCACCGGGTTGCACAGCAAGTGCCAGTTTGGTTTGCCGGAATGCACCCAACTTCTGGCAGTGTGTGTGGGGACCCGCCCGGGGACCGCGTGCCAGAGATGAACGAAATCGGACTACGAACGCACGTTGCGTCACGTCCGGGCAGTGTTTTTGGGGTTTTCGGCGGGGAAACTCATAGAAAATCCGTACAGCGTCGGAACGCGACAAATTTTGGCGTGCGTGCCCTCAATGGTCACTGTGGCCCGTGGAAAAAAATGAGCGACTTTGGCGGATGCGACGGAGAGACGTACAACCGAGGGTCCCCTCCGCCCATACCGAAACCACCGGGTTGCACAGCAAGTGCCAGTGCGGTTTGCCGGAATGCACCCAACTTTTGGCAGCGTGTGTGGGGACCCGCCCGGGGACCGCACGCCAGAGATGAACAAAATCGGACTACGAACGCACGTTGCGTCACGTCCGGGCAGTGTTTTGGGGGTTTTCGGCGGGGAAAATCATAGAAAATCCGTACAGCGTCGGAACGCGACAAATTTTGGCATGCGTGCCCTCAATAGTCACTGTGGCCCGTAGAAAAAAATGAGCGACTTTGGCGGATGCGACGGAGAGACGTACGACCGAGGGTCCCCTCCACCCATACCGAAACCACTGGGTTGCACAGCAAGTGCCAGTTTGGTTTGCCGGAATGCACCCAACTTTTGGCAGCGTGTGTGGGGACCCGCCCGGGGACCGCCCGCCAGAGATGAACGAAATCGGACTACGAACGCACGTTGCGTCACGTCCGGGCAGTGTTTTGGGGGGTTTCGGCGAGGAAAATCATAGAAAATCCGTACAGCGTCGGAACGCGACAAATTTTGGCGTGCGTGCCCTCAATGGTCACTGTGGCCCGTGGAAAAAAATGAGCGACTTTGGCGGATGCGATGGAGAGACGTACGACCGAGGGTCCCCTCCACCCATACTGAAACCACCGGGTTGCACAGGAAGTGCCAGTGCGGTTTGCCGGAATGCACCCAACTTTTGGCAGCGTGTGTGGGGACCCGCCCGGGAACCGCACGCCAGAGATGAACGAAATCGGACTACGAACGCACGTTGCGTCACGTCCGGGCAGTGTTTTGGGGGTTTTCGGCGGGGAAAATCATAGAAAATCCGTACAGCGTCGGAACGCGACAAATTTTTGCGTGTGTGCCCTCAATGGTCAGTGTGGCCCGTGGAAAAAAATGAGCGACTTTGGCGGATGTGACGGAGAGACGTACGACCGAGGGTCCCCTCCACCCATACCGAAACCACCGGGTTGCACAGCAAGTGCCAGTGTGGTTTGCCGGAATGCACCCAACTTTTGGCAGCGTGTGTAGGGACCCTCCCGGGGACCGCACGCCAGAGATGAACGAAATCGGACTACGAACGCACATTGCGTCACGTCCGGGCAGTGTTTTTGGGGTTTTCGATGCGGAAAATCATAAAAAAATCCGTACAGCGTCGGAACGCGACAAAATATCTGCACGAGCCATCGCTATCTGAGGGAATATCCCCGACAAACGCGCACGTCGCCCAATCACGTCGCGCACGTCGCCCGATCTGATCCCCGTCGCCCGCCGCTGCCTACACTGTCGTTCCCCGCCCGACAGCGTCGCGCCACCGTCAACGCCCATCGTCACCCCGCACTAGCCGACGTCACCACCCGCCGTCAGCGCCGGTCATCAACACCCGTCGTCACCCCGCACTAGTTGACGTCACCAGCCGCCGTCAGCGCCGGTCGTCAACGCCCGACGTCACCACCCGCCGTCAGCACCGGTTGTGAACGCCCGCCGTCAGACGCCGCCGTCAGCCGCTGTGATCGCCGTCGCCCGCTGTAGTCGCCGTCGGGCAGGCATTTCTTTTAATATTTTCAACATTATATAACACATTAGATGCATGCAACGTCACATAGATATTATTATATGCAGTATGGACATCGATGTTGTGATTGCATGTTTCGTAGAAAAATGGGTTAGTCTTGTTAATAAGTTAACATCAAGTCAGCGATTTACGTTTTACGAAACGAAGATGGAGGGCATGTTACGAATACCTTTGGTCAAGATGCGTGATAATTTGCTTGCGCTTATGATTCAAGGTTACAATCCTAGTAGTAAAAAATTCATGGTGCAAGAGGCAGCCGGAAAAAAAGGGTTGATTTCACTGAGGCCTGATGATGTGTTCGCTATATTTGGTTTCAAGAATGAAGGAGTTGATGTTTCTAGTTTTTTGAGTATGGACCAAGGCAAAGCAATAAAAAAATTCCAACTAGTTTTGTTAACAAGAAGAATGATAAAATATTGATTGATGATCTTATTGACAAGATTGCGAGAAATAAAAACGCGGACAATGAATTTGTTCGGATGGCGTTTCTCGTCCTATTAGGGACTATAATTGCACCAGTGTCTGCTGAGTACATTCCGAAGAATTATTATGCACTAGTGCAAGATGTCAGGCAGATAAAAAAGTTCAACTGGAACGCATTCACTTTGCGGTTTTGTTTGTCGGAGATTGGTATGGTCTTGCAGCCCGGTCGTGTTAGGGAATGGCCACGTGGGAACCTAGCACTTCTCCTGGTATGATTTATTTTTTAAATTGAATAGTTGTATTATGTAATAATAGTGTAACACATGCTAAATGGTTGTTTGTTTGTTTTGCAGTATCTATATTGGGAGAAGGTGCAGCCAAGCACCGGTCCACAGTATGATCCTTTAGCGTTGTTGAGCCCGTTGATGAGGAATTGGAAAGAATCGGCAGCGGAGAAAAGAGACAAGTGCGACTTTCAATATGGTCGTGGTGTTGGAATGGTAATACGTTAAATATATATTTTTCCATTTAAAGTCTGCAATTAATTATTAATTAAATATGATTCTATGATTCTTTATGTTGTAGATCGATGACACCATTACTGAAGAGTACCGCTTAAACAAAATTAGAATGGAACAGGCTGAAAAGAACAACAAATCCAGTACGAGAAAGTCTAACGTTACTGGAAGGAGAACAGGCGTGAGTACATCTGAGGCTTCAGCTACCCAGAACCCTATTATGGATCGGATTTTGACTGAGCTGAAGCACATTCATAAGGATATGCTTCATATGCCGGAGCTATGCACACAGGTACAAGTTTTCTGATTTTGCCATTCACTATGTTTTAATTACAACTAATTTTTAATCACAGAGGGTCATAGAGAAATTGAACAAAAGCATTGTATTCTACAAAGCCGGTGATATTAAAAAAGAAGAAGAGAATGAGTATGGTGAAAATAGTGAAAGTAGAAACTATGGTGGGAAACCTCGTAAAGAATTTGTATATAATCCTGACGTGGACAATTTCACCACACCGGGAAAAAAGAATGTGCAAGAGGATGATGAAGATGATATTAATGATTCTGAAGAGAAGACACCTTATTACTGCACACCTGAATATTGGGATAGTTTCAAGAGTGATAAAGAAGATCCTATCGAAGTTCCTGAGGTATCTGATGAGAAATCTGTTACATCTTTAGGAACGGATGGAATCGCATCATGTGGATCCATAGATTGTATTGGAGAAGATGAGGTACAGGAGGAGGGTGTAGGGAGACGGAAGCGGAAGGTGTCAAACCTTATAAAGTCTCCTTATGTTCGAGTTATACCTACAAAGCATGCAAAACGTTCAGCAAAAGCAAGTGAGTTTAATCATATTGTTTTCGAGCTGAACTTACTACTTATCATTGACTTATTAACATATTACCGTCATATATTGCAGAACTATTCGAGAAAGAAGTCTTTCAAGATGAATACGATGTGATTAAAGCTAGTGTTAAGTTTGTTCGTGCTTATGAGCGGTCAGCAAAACATAGAAAGAAGGAAATATTCAATGATGGCATGCGCGAAGGTCTCAATGCAGAGAGGGCTTGTAAGATTCTTGACCATGAATGGATAACCGGTGATGTAAGTTATTGTTGTGTTTTCTATTAGCATTCAATACAAATTGGAATTGTTATACATCATTTAAATTATTTTCAGGTTATCAATGCTTATTCGTCGTATCTATTGGGAGTTGTTGGTGACAGATTGTCATATAATGCCGACCTGGCTGGTCAATTGGTTACTTGAATTTAGACCGGACACCGAGCCAGGAAAAAATGACAACGAAGTTGTGGCGAAGAAGAATGGACCCGTGAATAGATGCACCGATGAGTATTTTAAAAAAGATAAGGTAAGTTCAACTGCCTTAATGTATGCATATATGGGATATAAATAATAAGCGCGTATGTGTTGATTGCATCATATTTTTGTTGTGATGCAGATTTATATTCCTCTTAATAAGGGAAATACCCATTGGGTTTTGGTTGTCATGCATCGCCTGAAGGAAGAGTTCCATGTTCTTGATTCTTTGATGGGACCCGAACTTGACAGTGAAATTACAGAAAAAAGTTGAGGAGCTGGTACGGCATAAATTTACATGAGCATATTGAAACTATCATTTAGTAACTGAACTATGTTAAATTCTTTTCGTGCTATCATATATATGAACAGAGAAAACAACTTGGATATGACATACGTGATGTGAATGCGAGCGGTGCTGTGAATTATCCGGATGTGTCTACCTGGCCTATCAAAACGTATAACATACCACAACAAGAAGACGGGTGAGTAAATACTTTCATATTGTTTTAATATCTATCCTCAAATGCGAACTTATGAACCGTTCTTTGTACGGACCGGCAATTCATGTGGAATATTTGTTCTTCGATGCTTTCAATATTGGAACGGTGAAAAATGGACAAGCCATTTTTGTCAGGTCTGGTTTTATTTCAAATGCTTATATTCAATTAAATTCATTATGTAATACTATTTGAATTGTACTAATATGAAGTTCTAACAGGGGTGTTACGGCATATCTCTATCAAGGTAGTTTTGGTGATTGATGACATGTTTGCGGACTAATCCTGTGCTTTGAATTATTCACAGATTCTCCCCTGGCACGAGACGCTTTCTTCCCCTCGGAGTGTATTTCAAGACGGTGTAGCTCTTTCGTTTCTTTCTCGGTGGACTAGTTGCATAGAGGGCACCGTACTATCAAGAGGGGGTCAGCTGGGTTTTGCATGGGTGGAATCATCACGTACACATCAGCTTCTCACCCTCCGAGCTTTTCCTGTCCATTGAAGAGATCTCTCCTCTCTTCCTTGTTCTGTCTGGGTCTAAGCGGCAGTACCGCGCACCCAGCGGTAGTACCGCTGAGAAGTCACAAGCGGCAGTACCGCTTCGCAGCGGTAGTACCGCCGTGGCTCCACACCAGTAGTACCGCTGGGGGCCTGGCACCTCCGCCTGGTCCTCAACTTCTTTGAGAGATCCCTTCTCCCTCTCTCTCTCTCACTCCAGCGGTAGTACCACACTGCCTGCGGTACTACGGCCGAAGGGTCACAAGCGGCAGTACCGCTCCACAGCGGTACTACCGCCCTTGACCCCACTGCCGTAGTACCGTTGGGCAGTCTGGCTCCTACCGCCCCGATTCGAGAGGTCTTTTTCTCGTGTCGGGTTTTGCGGCACTAGTCACGGTTGTAGTGGCGGTAGTACCGTTCCTGGAGCGGTAGTACCGCCCTACCACCGCGGTAGTACCGCAGTTGGATCTGTTCCCTACTAGTCTCCTCAGCGCGGCAGTACCGCTGGCTGGGGCGGCAGTACCGCTGTCCTGGCGATAGTACCGCGCCCTCTCAGTGGTAGTACCGCCCTGTGCGGGGCTGGTTGGTGGGGGGCAACGGGATTGTTGCCCCCACTATAAAAGGGAGTCCCCTTCTTCCTTCTCACCCACCTCTTCCTCCCCCAAGCTCCATTTATTGCTCAAGCTCCATTAAATACTCCAAGCTTCATTTCCGCCCAATCTATCTCTCTAGCCAATCAAATTTGTTGATTTGCTCGGGATTGGTTGAGAAGGCTCCGATCTACACTTCCACCAAGGGATTTTCGATTCCCCCACTCATCCCTAGCGGATCTTGTTACTCTTGGGTGTTTGAGCACCCTAGACGGTTGAGGTCACCTCGGAGCCATATTCCATTGTGGTGAAGCTTCGTGGTCTTGTTGGGAGCCTCCGATTAACTTGTGGAGATTGCCCCAACCTTGTTTGTAAAGGTTCGGTCGCCGCCTTCAAGGGCACCAATAGTGGAATCACGGCATCTCGCATTGTGTGAGGGCGTGAGGAGAATACGGTGGCCTTAGTGGCTTCTTGGGGAGCATTGTGCCTCCACACCGCTCCAACGGAGACGTACTTCCCCTCAAAAGGAAGGAACTTCGGTAACACATCCTCGTCTTCACCGGATCCACTCTTGGTTATCTCTTACCTTTACTTGTGCAAGCTCTTTAGTGTTTCTACCCTTGCTTGCTTGTATGCTTGTTGTTATTGCATCATATAGGTTGCTCACCTAGTTGCACATCTAGACAACCTACTTTGATGCAAAGTTTAATTTGGTAAAGAAAAGCTAAAAATTGGTAGTTGCCTATTCACCCCCCCTCTAGTCAACCATATCGATCCTTTCAATTGGTATCAGAGCCTCGTTTCTTTATTAAGGACTTTACCGTCCAAAGAGTATGGTTGATACCGTAGACGGTGTGGAGGAACACTCCGGTGTGAATCCGATCTCGTCTACGGGAGATGGGGGAACTTCGGTCTCTCGTGAGGAGTTCAATGTGGCCTTGGAGACATTGAAAACCTCCATGACGACCGAAGTTGAAGCCATGTTTACTAAATTTCTTGAGGGGCTTAAACTTTCCACCGCACCGTTGAAAGTGGGTGATCCCGCCAACAAGGTGTCGGATGCTATCCCCGACAAGGGGGGAGCTAGTAGTGAAAAGGCTCCTTCTTCTAGCGGCAAGAATGGCACCGGCATCTTTGTCCATGTGGAACCACCACTTGTTTATGGTGGACCGGTTCCTACCACTCATTTGAATCATGCCGGTCCTCCCCCTAAGATTGTGAAAAATGAGGATTTTGATTCTTGGGTTTACCGCTTTAAACGTCATTTAAATCATGTGAACACTAACCCTTGGAGAATCATTGAAGAAGGTTTCTATCCACATGATCCAAGCAACTTCACTCCTCGAGAAGCCGCGGACAATCAATTCAATGAGAATGCTCTCTTCATCATTCAAGATGTAATTCCACCCGAAGACCTACCTCATCTTCGTCCCTTCGCCTTGGCCAAAGATGCATGGCATTGTGTCGTGTCTCTCTACCGGGGAAGCACAAGCATTCAACGCTCCAACTATGAAGTGGTACAAGATGAGGCCGATGAGTTTGCAATGAAGGAAGATGAAGAACCTCGTGAGCTTTATCAGAGAGTAACCAAACTCGCGGTCTCACTATGAGATCACGGGAGCAAGGACATGGATGACAATTGGATCAAGCGCAAATTCCTCAAGGCAATGATGCCCTACCACAAGGCCATGTCCTCCGTCATTCGTCAAAGACTGGACTTCCACACTTTGACCTCTAGTGAAGTGTTGGATGAGTTTGTGGCCATGAATATTTCGGACAAGAACGCCGACAATGCGGTGCTCCGTTATCAATGGGCAAAGAAGCCTAACCTTGCATTGAAGGCCAAGCTCACCGTGGAAGAAGAAGAAGAGGAAGAAGAGGAGAGCAACCCCGAAGATACGAAGTATGCATATCATGAACACATGGCACTTGCTTCAAGGCAATTTTGGAGCAAGAAAAACTCGAGGCCCAATTTTAGCAAAAACAACTCGAGTGGCACAAGGGGCAAGCAACGTGTAAGGACTTGCTACAATTGCGGCAACGTGAGTCATTTCGTTGCGGAATGCCCGTATGAGAAGAGGGAAGACAATGGTGGCAAACTCATCCGAAAGGATGAGGCCAAGTCGTTCCCCAACAAGAACAAATTCACCAAGAAGACTCCTCCCAAGGCTTTGGTTGTGCAAGAAGAGTACAATGAGGATGATGAAGATGATGAAGATGATGAGTCGGTTGCCATGGCCTCCGTTGCCATTGCAACAACGTCACGGGTGTCTCTCTTCGACTCACCCAACGAGAGCATCACCGCCAAGTGCCTCATGGCTAAAGCCACCAACAAGGTAACCTCCAATATCAAAACTACCATCATTAATCATCCTTCCCAAACGGATAGCACTAATGAACTTGAGGGAGCTAATGTGGAGGCTAATGAGTTTGAGGCCTTTATGGGCAAACTCAAGGGAAAATCCAAGAAGCACTTTGTTGCTCTCTTGGAACAACTTGGTGAGGCCAATGACATGATCGAGGCTCACGAAGACACCATCTCTAAGATGGAAGGGCATAGTCGTGACTATGCCGATGAGATTTCGGATCTTTCCAATGCTCTTGAGGAAGAGCGTGGTCTTCGTTTGGCTCTTGAGGAGTCACACAATGTTGATCATGAAGGAAATATGCCCTAGAGGCAATAATAAAGTTATTATTTATTTCCTTATATCATGATAAATGTTTGTTATTCATGCTAGAATTGTATTAACCGGAAACATAATACTTGTGTGAATACATAGACAAACAAAGTGTCACTAGTATGCCTCTACTTGACTAGCTCGTTAATCAAAGATGGTTATGTTTCCTAACCATAGACATGAGTTGTCATTTGATTAACGGGATCACATCATTAGGAGAATGATGTGATTGACTTGACCCATTCCGTTAGCTTAGCACCCGATCGTTTAGTATGTTGCTATTGCTTTCTTCATGACTTATACATGTTCCTATGACTATGAGATTATGCAACTCCCGTTTACCGGAGGAACACTTTGTGTGCTACCAAACGTCACAATGTAACTGGGTGATTATAAAGGAGCACTACAGGTGTCTCCAAAGGTAAATGTTGGGTTGGCGTATTTCGAGATTAGGATTTGTCACTCCGATTGTCGGAGAGGTATCTCTGGGCCCTCTCGGTAATGCACATCACATAAGCCTTGCAAGCATTGCAACTAATGAGTTAGTTGTGAGATGATGTATTAGGGAACGAGTAAAGAGACTTGCCAGTAACGAGATTGAACTAGGTATTAGGATACCGACGATCGAATCTCGGGCAAGTAACATACCGATGACAAAGGGAACAACGTATGTTGTTATGCGGTCTGACCGATAAAGATCTTCGTAGAATATGTGGGAGCCAATGTGAGCATCCAGGTTCCGCTATTGGTTATTGACCGGAGATGTGTCTCGGTCATGTCTACATTGTTCTCGAACCCGTAGGGTCCGCACGCTTAAGGTTTCGATGACAGTTATATTATGAGTTTATGAGTTTTGATGTACCGAAGGAGTTCGGAGTCCCAGATGAGATCAGAGACATGACAAGGAGTCTCGAAATGGTCGAGACGTAAAGATCGATATATTGGACGACTATATTCGGACATCGGAAAGGTTCCGAGTGATTCGGGTATTTTCGGAGGTACCGGGGAGTTACGGGAATACGAGGAAGAAGCAATGGGCCTTAATGGGCCTTAGTGGGAAGTACCAGGAGGTGGCGCGCGCCCCTCCCAAGCCCAGTCCGAATTGGACAAGGGGTTTGGGGCGTGGCCCCTCTCTCCCTTCCTTCCCCTCTTCCCCCATTTCCCCCCTTCTCCTAGTTGGACTAGGAAAGGAGGAAACCTACTCCAACTAGGAGTAGGAATCCTACTCCCTGGCACGCCCCTCCTAGGGCCGGCCTCCTCTCCTCCACTCCTTTATATACGGGGGCAGGGGGCACCCCATAGACACACAACTTGATCCATGTGATCGTTTTCTTAGCCGTGTGCGGTGCCCCCTTCCACCATAATCCTCGATAATATTGTAGCGGTGCTTAGGCGAAGCCCTGCGACGGTAGAACATCAAGATCGTCACCAAACCGTCATGCTGATGGAACTCTTCCCCGACGCTTTGCTGGATCGGAGTTCGGGGATCGTCATCGAGCTGAACGTGTGCTAAAACTCGGAGGTGCCGTAGTTTCGGTGCTTGATCGGTCGGGTCGTGAAGACGTACGACTACATCAACCGCGTTGTGCTAACGCTTCCGCTGTCGGTCTACAAGGGTACGTAGATCACACTCTCCCCTCTCGTTGCTATGCATCACCATGATCTTGCGTGTGCGTAGGAAATTTTTGAAATTACTATGTTACCCAACAGTGGCATCCGAGCCTAGGTTTTATGTGTTGATGTTATATGCACGAGTAGAACACAAGTGAGTTGTGGGCGATATAAGTCATACTGCTTACCAGCATGTCATACTTTGGTTCGGCGGTATTGTTGGATGAAGCGGCCCGGACCGACATTACGCGTACGCTTATGCGAGACTGGTTCTACTGACGTGCTTTGCACACAGGTGGCTAGCGGGTGTCAGTTTCTCCAACTTTAGTTGAACCGAGTATGGCTACGCCCGGTCCTTGCGAAGGTTAAAACAGCACCAACTTGACAAACTATCGTTGTGGTTTTGATGCGTAGGTAATATTGGTTCTTTTTTAAGCCCATAGCAGCCACGTAAAACTTGCAACAACAAAGTAGAGGACGTCTAACTTGTTTTTGCAGGGCATGTTGTGATGTGATATGGTCAAGATGTGATGAGATATAAGTTGTTGTATGAGATGATCATGTTTTGTTGAAGTTATCGGCAACTGGCAAAATCCTTATGGTTATCTCTCTATTGCATAAGATGCAAGCGCCAAATAATTACTTTACTTTATCGCTATGCGATAGCAATAGTTGCAGGAGCAATTGTTGGTGAGACAACCATGTGACGACACATTGATATAGATCAAGATGATGGAGATCATGGTGTCATGCCGATGACGATAGAGATCATGACAGTACTTTGGAGATAGAGATCAAAGGCACAAGATGATGATCGCCATATCATGTCACATATTTTGATTGCATATGATGTTTATCTTTTTATACATCTTATTTTGCTTAGTTTGACGGTACATTTTAAGATGATCTCTCACTAATTATCAAGAAGTGTTCTCCCTGAGTATGCACCGTTGCGAAAGTTCTTCGTGCTGAGACACCACGTGATGATCGGGTGTGATAGGATCTACATTCAAATACAACGGGTGCAAAACAGTTGCACACGCGGAATAATCAGGTTATACTTGACGAGCCAAGCATATACAGATATGGCCTCGGAACACGGAGACCGAAAGGTCGAGCGTGAATCATATAGTAGATATGATCAACATAGTGATGTTCACCAATGAAACTACTCCATCTCACGTGATGATCGGACATGGTTTAGTTGATTTGGATCACGTGATCACTTAGAGGATTAGAGGGATGTCTATCTAAGTGGGAGTTCTTAAGTAATATGATTAAATTGAACTTAAATTTATCATGAACTTAGTCCTGGTAGTATTTTGCAAATCATGTTGTAGATCAATAGCTCACGTTGTTGCTTCCTTGTGCTTATTTTGATATGTTCCTAGAGAAAATTGTGTTGAAAGATGTTAGTAGCAATGATGCGGATTGGATCCGTGATCTGAGGTTTATCCTCATTGCTGCACAGAAGAATTATGTCCTTGATGCACCGCTAGGTGACAAACCTATTGCAGGAGCAGATGCAGACGTTATGAACGTTTGGCTAGCTAAATATGATGACTACTTGATAGTTTAGTGCACCATGCTTAACGGATTAGAATCGGGACTTCAAAGACGTTTTGAACGTCATGGACCATATGAGATGTTCCAGGAGTTGAAGTTAATATTTCAAGCAAATACCCGAGTTGAGAGATATGAAGTCTCCAACAAGTTCTATAGCTAAAAGATGGAGGAGAATCGCTCAACTAGTGAGCATGTGCTCAGATTGTCTGGGTACTACAATCGCTTGAATCAAGTGGGAGTTAATCTTCCAGATAAGATAGTGATTGACAGAATTCTCTAGTCACCATCACCAAGTTAGTAGAACTTCGTGTTGAACTATAGTATGCAAGGGATGACGAAAACGAATCCCGAGCTTTTCATGATGATGAAATCGATGAAGGTAGAAATCAAGAAATAGCATCAAGTGTTGATGGTTGACAAGATCACTAGTTTCAAGAAAAGGGCAAAGGGAAAAAGGGGAACTTCAAGAAAAACAGCAAGCAAGTTGCTGCTCAAGTGAAGAAGCCCAAGTCTGGTCCTAAGCCTGAGACTAAGTGCTTCTACTGCAAAGGGACTGATCACTGAAAGTGGAACTGCCCCAAGTATTTGGCGAATAAGAAGGATGGCAAAGTGAACATAAGTATATTTGATATACATGTTATTGATGTGTACTTTACTAGTGTTTATAGCAACCCCTCAGTATTTGATACTAGTTTAGTTACTATGATTAGTAACTTGAATCGGGAGTTGTAGAATGAACAAAGACTAGTTAAGGGTGAGGTGACGATGTGTGTTGGAAGTAGTTCCAAGATTGATATGATCATCATCGCACACTCCCTATACTTTTGGGATTAGTGTTGAACCTGAATAAGTGTTATTTGGTGTTTGTGTTGAGCATGAATATGATTTGATCATGTTTATTGTAATACGGTTATTCATTTAAGTAAGAGAATAAATTGTTGTTCTGTTTACATGAATAAAACCTTATATGGTTACACACCCAATGAAAATAGTTCGTTGGATCTCGATCGTGGTGATACACATAATCATAATATTGAAACCAAAAGATGCAAAGTTAATAATGATAGTGCAACTTATTTGTGGCACTAACGTTTAGGTCATATTGGTGTAAAGCGCATGAAGAAACTCCAAGATGATGGGTTTTTGGAATCACTTGATTATGAATCAGATGATGCTTGTGAACCATGCCTCATGGGCAAGATGACTAAAACGCCGTTCTCCGGAACTATGGAGCGAGCAACTGACTTATTGGAAATAATACATACTGATGTATGAGATCCGATGAGTGTTAAAGCTCGCGGCGGGTATCATTATTTTCTGACCTTCACAGATGATTTGAGAAGATATGGGTATATCTACTTAATGAAACACAAGTCTGAAATATTTGAAAAGTTCAAAGAATTTCAGAGTGAAGTGGAGAATCATCGTAACAAGAAAATAAAAGTTTCTATGATATGATCACAGAGGTAAAATATTTGAGTTACGAGTTTGGCCTTCAGTTAAAACAATGTGAAATAGTTTCACTACTCACGCCACCTGGAACACCACAGCATAATGGTGTGTCCGAACATCATAACCGTACTTTATTATATATGGTGTGATCTATGATGTCTCTTATCGATCTACCACTATCGTTTTGGGGTTATGCATTAAAGACAGCTGCATTCACGTTTAAAAGGGCACCATCTAAGTCCGTTGAGACGACACAATCTGAACTGTGGTTTGGCAACAAACCAAAGTTGTCGTTTCTTAAAGTTTGGGATTGTGATGCTTATATGAAAAAGTTTCATCCTGATAAGCTCAAACCCAAATCGGAGAAATATGTCTTCATAGAATACCCAAAGGAGACTGTTGGGTACACCTTCTATCACAAATCTGAAGGCAAGACTTTTGTTGCTAAATTCAGAGTTTTTCTAGAGAAGGAGTTTCTCTCGAAAGAAGTGAGTGGGAGGAAAGTAGAACTTGATGAGGTAACTGTACCTGCTCCCTTATTGGAAAGTAGTTCATCACAGAAATCTGTTCCTGTGACTACTACACCAATTAGTGAGGAAGCTAATGATGATGATCATGTAACTTCATATCAAGTTACTACCGAATCTCGTAGGTAAACCAGAGTGAGATCCACACCAGAGTGGTACGGTAATCCTGTTCTGGAAGTCATGTTACTAGACCATGACGAACTTGCGAACTATGAGGAAGCGATGATGAGCCCAGATTCCGCGAAATGGTTTGAGGCCATAAAATCTGAGATATGATCCATGTATGAGAACAAAGTATGGACTTTGATGGATTTGCCCGATGATCGGCAAGCCATAGAAAATAAATGGATCTTCAAGAGGAAGACGGACCCTGATAGTAGTGTTACTATCTACAAAGCTAGAATTGTCGCAAAAGGTTTTCGACAAGTTCAAGGTGTTGACTACGATGAGATTTTCTCACTCGGATATATGCTTAAGTCTGTCCGAATCATGTTAGCAATTGCCGCATTTTATGAAATCTGGCAAATGGATAAACAAAACTGCATTCCTTAATGGATTTCTTAAAGAAGAGTTGTATATGATGCAACCAGAAGGTTTTGTCAATCCTAAAGGTGTTAACAAAATATGCAAGCTCCAACGATCCATCTATGGACTGGTGCAAGCATCTCGGAGTTGGAATATACGCTTTGATAAGTTGATCAAAGCATATAGTTTTATACAGACTTACGGTGAAGCCTGTATTTACTAGAAAGTGAGTGGGAGCACTACAACATTTCTGATAAGTATATGTGAACAACATATTGTTGATCGGAAATAATGTATAATTTTCTGGAAAGCATAAAGGAATATTTGAAAGGAGTTTTTCAAAGAAAGACCTCGGTAAAGCTGTTTACATATTGAGCATCAAGATCTATAGAGATAGATCAAGACGCTTGATAAGTTTTTTCAATGAGTACAGACCTTGACAAGATTTTGAAGTAGTTCAAAATGGAACAGTCAAAGAAAGAGTTCTTGCCTGTGTTGCAAGGTGTGAAATTGAGTAAGACTCAAAGCCCGACCACGGCAGAAGATAGAAATAGAATGAAAGTCATTCCCTATGCCTCAGCCATAGGTTCTATAAAGTATGCCATGTTATGTACCAGATCTATTGTATACCCTACACTGTGTTAAGCAAGGGAGTACAATAGTGATCTAAGAGTAGATCACTGGACAGCGGTCAAAATTATCCTTAGTGGAATAAGGAAATATTTCTCAATTATGGAGGTGACAAAAAGGTTCGTCGTAAAAAGTTACGTCGATGCAAGTTTTGACACAGATCTGGATGACTCTAAGTCTCGATCTAGATACATATTGAAAGTGGGAGCAATAAGCTAGAGTAGCTCCGTGCAGAGCATTGTTGACATAGAAATTCGCAAAATACTTACGGATCTGAATGTGACAGAGACTAAAATTATCTCACAAGCAAAACATGATCACACCTTAGTACTCTTTGGGTGTTAATCACATAGCAATGTGAACTAGATTACTGACTCTAGTAAACCCTTTGGGTGTTGATCACATATCGATGTGAACTATGGGTGTTAATCACATGGTGATGTGAACTATTGCTGTTAAATCACATGGCGATGTGAACTAGATTATTGACTCTAGTGCAAGTGGGAGACTGAAGGAAATATGCCCTAGAGGCAATAATAAAGTTATTATTTTATTTCCTTATATCATGATAAAATGTTTATTATTCATGCTAGAATGGTATTAACCGGAAACATAATATATGTGTGAATACATAGACAAACAAAGTGTCACTAGTATGCCTCTACTTGACTAGCTCGGTTAATCAAAGATGTTATGTTTTCCTTAACCATGAACAATGAGCTGTTATTTGATTAAACGGGATCACATCATTAGGAGAATGATGTGATTGACTTGACCCATTCCGTTAGCTTAGCACCTGATCGTTTAGTATGTTGCTATTGCTTTCTTCATGACTTATACATGTTCCTATGACTATGAGATTATGCAACTCCCATTTACCGGAGGAACACTTTGTGTGCTACCAAACGTCACAACGTAACTGGGTGATTATAAAGGAGCTCTACAGGTGTCTCCAAAGGTACATGTTGGGTTGGCGTATTTCGAGATTAGGATTTGTCACTCCGATTGTCGGAGAGGTATCTCTGGGCCCTCTCGGTAATGCACATCACATAAGCCTTGCAAGCATTGCAACTAATGAGTTAGTTGTGAGATGATGTATTACGGAACGAGTAAAGAGACTTGCCGGTAACGAGATTGAACTAGGTATTAAGATACCGACGATCGAATCTCGGGCAAGTAACATACCGATGACAAAGGGAACAACGTATGTTGTTATGACCGATAAAGATCTTTGTAGAATATGTGGGAGCCAATATGAGCATCCAGGTTCCGCTATTGGTTATTGACCGGAGACGTGTCTCGGTCATGTCTACATTGTTCTCGAACCCGTAGGGTCGGCACGCTTAAGGTTTCGATGACAGTTATATTATGAGTTTATGAGTTTTGATGTACCGAAGGAGTTCGGAGTCCCGGATGAGATCAGAGACATGACGAGGAGTCTCGAAATGGTCTAGACATAAAGATCGATATATTGGACGACTATATTCGGACATCGGAAAGGTTCCGAGTGATTCGGGTATTTTCGGAGGTACCGGGGAGTTACGGGAATACGAGGAAGAAGCAATGGGCCTTAATGGGCCTTAGTGGGAAGGACCAGGAGGTGGCGCGCGCCCCTCCCAAGCCCAGTCTGAATTGGACAAGGGGTTTGGGGCGCGGCCCCTCTCTCCCTTCCTTCCCCTCTTCCCCCCTTTCCCCCTTCTCCTAGTTGGACTAGGAAAGGAGGAAACCTACTCCAACTGGGAGTAGGAATCCTACTCCCTGGCGCGCCCCTCCTAGGGCCAGCCTCCTCTCCTCCACTCCTTTATATACGGGGGCAGGGGGCACCCCATAGACACACAAGTTGATCCATGTGATCGTTTTCTTAGCCGTGTGCGGTGCCCCCTTCCACCATAATCCTCGATAATATTGTAGCGGTGCTTAGGCGAAGCCCTGCGACGGTAGAACATCAAGATCGTCACCACGCCGTCGTGCTGACGGAACTCTTCCCCGACGCTTTGCTGGATCGGAGTCCAGGGATCGTCATCGAGCTGAACGTGTGCTAAAACTCGGAGGTGCCGTAGTTTCGGTGCTTGATCGGTCGGGCCGTGAAGACGTACGACTACATCAACCGCGTTGTGCTAACGCTTCCGCTGTCGGTCTACAAGGGTACGTAGATCACACTCTCCCATCTCGTTGCTATGCATCACCATGATCTTGCGTGTGCGTAGGAAATTTTTGAAATTACTATGTTACCCAACAGATCATGCTAAGTTAAAGAAAGATTATGATCATGCCCTCATTGTTTCTCGTGTGCTAAATTCCGAGAAGGCCAAACTCGGGGTTGATCTTGCTAGACTCAAAGAGGAGTTTGACATATTTGACAAGGCCCACAAGGCCTTGAAGGGTATTCACGCTAGTCTCATGGAGTCTGATGATCAACTCCAAGTGAAGCTAACTAAGGAGAAAGCAACTTTTCCTCATATGGTTTTAATTGATAATGCAAATGCTACTAACCCGTGTTGTGAGCATATACATCTTGTTGAGGAAAATACTAAGTTGAAGGAGCAACTTGAGAGAGGTCTTGCGACTTGCATACAAGGCAAGAAGAACCTCAACGATCTCTTGATCAACCAAAAGGGAGGTGTGGCCAAGGAAGGGGTTGGGTACGTGCCCGACTCCAAGAACAAGAAGAAGAATGACAAGACCAAACGACCTCCTCCCCTCATGCAAACCTTTGTGAGGGAGGGAGAGAGTGCCCCGAGGAGAAGAAGAAGAACAATGTCAAGAAGGGCAATGTCACCCCTCCCAACAAAGCCGGCGATTGTAATCCTTCTTATGTGTTATGCCGTGCTAGTGATGGGCATGTTTATGCCAAATTTGTTGGTTCTCTTCATGAGTACATTGAATGGTCTATTTGGGTTCCTAAGACCCTTGTTACTAACATCAAAGGACCCATTACAAAATGGGTACCTAAAACCAAGCATTGATCTCTTGTAGGTGTTTGCTTTCGGTGGTGGATCATGGTTGCTCGATAGCGGAGCTACAAATCATATGACCGGAAGCAAGGACTTGGTGGTGGACGTGCACAAAGTCCCATCTATGCCCACCAATGTCGAGTGGGGTGACGCCTCATCCTCTAACGTATTGGGACTTGGCAAGGTGGTCATCTCTCATGATCTCACGATCTAGAAGGTCATGCTTGTTGAGTCCCTTGCATACAATTTACTTTCCGTTCGTCAACTTGCAATCATGGGCTTTGCCACTTTCTTTGATATCGATACCGTGGCCCTCTTGTGGAGCAAGACTCTTAAAGTAGCTTTTGTTGGGCATGTCAAGAACGGTCTATATGTGATTAACTTTTCGGAGCGACCCACTAAGACCGCGACATGCCTAATGGCTAAAGTTGATGTGGGATGGCTTTGGCATCGCCGTTTAGCCCATGTCAATATGAGATCTTTGCAAAGTCTCCTCAAGGGGGACCATGTCCGTGGACTAACGAATGTTAGTTTTGTTAAAGATCATGCTTGCAGTGCCTGTATCGAAGGATAGCTACATGGGAAGGCTCACCCTCCCACGACTATCATTTATTCAAAGAGGCCCTTGGAGCTCCTTCACATGGATCTTTTTGGGCCCCCATCCTTCGATAGTCTTGGAGGTAGGAAGTATTGCTTGGTGATTGTAGATGACTACACAAGGTACACGTGGGTGTATTTCTTCAAGAGGAAGAGAGAGACCCAACAAACCGTCATCGACTTTGCAAATGAAGCACAACGTCAACACAATGCAAAGATCTTGACAATAAGAAGTGACAACGGCACCGAGTTCAAGAACTACACCTTGGATGAATTTCTTAGTGATGAGGGAATCAAGCATCAATATTCCGCACCATACACCCCTAAACAAAACGGTGTTGCGGAGAGGAAGAACCGGACGTTGATGGATGCAGCAAGGACCATGATGGCGGAGTTCAAGTCTCCGTACAACTTTTGGGCCGAAGCCATCAACACCGCGTGTCATGCATCCAATCAGCTCTACCTCCGCAAGGGCTTGAACAAGACTCCATATGAGATACTCATCGGTAACAAGCCCAACCTCAAGTACTTCCGGGTATTCGGGTGTAAGTGTTTCATTCTCAAGAAAGGTGTTCGGTTGTCTAAATTTGAGGCTAGAGCTTATGAGGGCATATTTGTTGGTTATGCTACAAACTCTCATGCTTACCGTGTCCTCAATAAATCCACGGGACTTATTGAGGAGACGTGTAACGTGGAGTTTGATGAGAATAACGGCTCCCATGTGGAGCAAAGTGGCACTTGTGATGTAGGTGATGAAATTCCTCCTCAAGCCATAAGAAGAATGGGTATTGGTTTCATCCTACCCATTGAGGAACCCCTTATGGCCGAAGGAGAAGGACAATGCTCCACTCTAGTGGAGCCATCACCAACCCAAGGCCCACACGCTTCCAAAGAACAAAGTGAAGGCCCTCAACCTCATGAACAAGACCAAGGGCAAGATCATACTCAAGACGGTGTTGACACACCAAGTGATGCCCAAGGTCAAGTTCTCTCCCCCGATCAAGTTCAAGATCAAGAACAAGCTCATGACGGCGCTCAAGACGATCAAGTAACCGCTCCTCAACTCACCACCGAGGAGGAATTAGAACGTCGTGCCGCCAAGGTTGCTTCCAAGCTCTCCACCAAGGATCATCTCATGACGAATGTGCTTGGAAGCTTAAGAAAGGGGGTAAGCACTCGTAGACAGTTAGCAAATTATTGTGAGCATCACGCGTTTGTCTCTTGTGTGGAACCCCACAAGGTCTATGAGGCCCTAGAAGATCCGGATTGGCTCAATGCCATGCACGAAGAACTCAACAACTTCGAGCGCAACAAAGTGTGGAGATTGGTGCCAAGGCCAACAGGGAACCACAATGTCATTGGAACCAAGTGGATATTCAAGAACAAGCAAGATGCCCATGGGATTATCATTCACAACAAGGCTCGTTTGGTAGCACAAGGCTATTCCCAAGTCGAGGGTATCGACTACGGTGAAACCTTTTCTCCCGTTGCTCGTCTTGAATCCATTCGCATGTTGATTGCATATGCTTCTCATCATAACTTTAAGTTACAACAAATGGATGTGAAGAGTGCTTTTCTTAATGGTCCCATTAATGAATTGGTTTACGTCAAGCAACCCCCCAGGTTCGAGGATCCCTACTTTCCCGATCATGTGTATCAACTCGATAAGGCACTCTATGGCCTTAAACAAGCCCCACGTGCGTGGTATGACCACCTTACCGAGTTGTTACAAGACCGTGGTTTTGAAGTTGGGCTAATCGACCCCACTCTTTTTACTAAGAAGGTCAAAGGGGAGTTGTTTGTGTGCCAATTGTATGTTGATGATATTATCTTTGGTTCTCCTAACAAAGCTTTCAATGAGGAATTTGCTGCTCTCATGACCTCAAAGTTCGAGATGTCCTCCATGGGAGAGTTGAAGTTCTTTCTAGGGTTCGAAGTGAAGCAAAGAAGAGAAGGAACCTTCATCAATCAATCCAAATACACCCAAGACATGCTCAAGAGATTCAAGCTAAGTGACGTCAAGCCGGCCTCCACTCCAATGCCCACCAAGTGCCAACTTGACTTAGATCCCAATGGTAAAGTGGTGGATCAAAAGGTATATCGTTCCATGATTGGTTCCTTGCTTTACCTTTGTGCATCTAGACCGGACATCATGTTGAGTGTGGGAATTTGTGCACGGTTTCAAGCCGCACCTAAGGAAAGTCACTTTGTGGCGGTCAAACAAATCTTTCGATATTTGGCTCATACCCCAAACTTTGGCTTATGGTACCCAAGAGGATCAAACTTCAA
This sequence comes from Triticum urartu, assembly GCF_003073215.2. Classification (NCBI taxonomy): domain Eukaryota; kingdom Viridiplantae; phylum Streptophyta; class Magnoliopsida; order Poales; family Poaceae; genus Triticum; species Triticum urartu. The sequence goes on along the minus strand of NC_053023.1, from coordinate 639,849,484 downwards.
GCTTGTAGGGTACTCGAATTCCGATTGGGCAGGAGACAAAGTGGATAGGAAGTCCACTTCCGGAGGGTGCCAATTCCTTGGTTGCTCTTTGGTAAGTTGGTCTTCCAAAAAGCAAAGTTGTGTGTCTCTCTCATCCACTGAGGCGGAGTATGTTGCCGCTGGTAGTTGTTGTGCACAACTTCTATGGATGAGGCAAACTTTAAAGGATTACAGTGTCACTTGTGACAAAGTGCCTCTTTGGTGTGACAATGAAAGTGCCATCAAGATTTCTCTCAACCCAGTGCAACACTTCAAGACGAAGCATATTGAGATTCGGTATCACTTCATCCGGGATCACATTAGGCGAGGAGAGATCGAGCTCAACTATGTCAACACTCATGACAACCTTGCAGATATTTTCATGAAGCCCTTGGATGCAGCAAGATTTCGCGAGTTAAGGCATGAGCTAAATATCATTGATTCGAGCAATGTGGCTTGAACCCGTGCACACCCTATCACGCTCAACTTGTTGTCTAGTTTAGGTGTAGGCATGGACATAGGGGGAGTGTTGTTCTCTCAATGAACTCTCCCTCCCCCCATTATGCATAAATTGATCAAGTCTTTCACTTTAGCCATTGTTGATGGCACTTGTGCTTAAAAGACGAGTTTTGGTCATGGGCCCAAGGTTAAAATCTTCGCGGTGCCATACCTTTTGACTCAAACATAGGTGGCCTCGGCCACCGCCCTCTTTTGAAGAGGTGTGTCTTGGTCTCTCGCTGGTGTGTTTCTTATTCTCTTGCCGTCTTGTCATTTCGTCGAGCTAAAGCCGTGTCTGTTTAGTTGCCGTGGCGTGCTGGGCGGTACTACCGCTGGTGGTGCGTGGTACTACCGCTTATAAGCGGTACTACCGCCCCCCAGCGCGGTACTACCGCTGAGGGACGGGACCAGGGGTTAAGTCGGGGCAGGGGGAGGTTTCTTCTCCCCCATACCCATTCACTTCGCCCCTCTTGTCTCTTCCTCTCTCCAGCCTCCTCTCGTCGCGGGAGGGCTCCGGCGGATCTCCGTCTCCGGGGCGTCCCTCTCCATTTCTTTTGGTGGAGTCGATCCCCACCTCGTCCTCTTGCCATGGATGCCGGTATTGCCCCCGTTCTTTTTTTGTTTTGTCTCCTTTTAGTTCTTGTTTCTTAGGGGCAATGGTGGTTGCATCTCTAGATTTTTGGCGAAATCTAGGCTTGAGTTGGTTGGAGAAGGCAACTAGACTATCTAGATTAGAGTTTGGTAGAATTATTTTTGAATTTGGTAGGCCGGTAGTGCCGGATCTGACTACGGTAGTAAGAACCTGCTGTTTCACCGCCTCGTGCTATATGAAACTGCTATTTCTCCGCCTCAAGCAGTACTACCGCTCCTCTTGGAGCGGTACTACCGCTTGACCTAGAGCGGTACTACCGCTCCCTTCGGGGCGGTACTACCGCTCGGGGCGGTACTACCGCGGGCAGGTCACGGTACTACCGCTGAATGCCAATGTCCATCATTTTCCTGCCTTACCTTGATCCTTTTGTTGAGTTTGTTGGCTTATGCTCGTTCTTTCTGGTTGTTTCGCGTTGTTCTTGTGTTTGGCTCCATGTGATGACCGTTCCGAGCAGCAAGGTCTCCGTATCAACCCCGGGCGTGCCACATCAAAACGCTACCACACCTCAGAGCCTGCCGGTGGTTCCTCGAGCACCCAACCGCCTCCAGCAAGTGCTTCTGCAAGTGTTCCTCCACCTCCTCAGCAATCGAAGTGAGCCGCCAACAAGCCAAAAGGGAAGACTGTGATTGAGATGACCAACAAGGAGTTTTGGGAGAAGCGTCGCCGCAACCCCTATGCGGTGGACCAAGAACCCACTTTGGTCAACCGCCCGTTCTGGAACTGTTTTCAGTTTGCTATCTACTTTGATGTGATCAAGGCCAAGAAGAATCTTTTTGTTGATGTTCGCTCCATTGACACTGATGCTATGGAGAAGGATCCGGAGTACTTTGGCGAAGCTCTTCAGATGTGCACTCAGCTAAACATTCTCAGGATCATGCAATTCAATAAGGATTTCGATGCGGATTTCGTGGCTCAATTCTATGCCACCGTCCACCTTGGGACGGATGTCGACAGGACTCTGACATGGATGACCAATGGCAAGCTGCTTTCTGTCAAATGGAAGGCTTTCATGGAGTTACTTGATGTGGTGGATACCGGGCTTGAGACTCCTGTCGGTTTCCGTCCTCACCGCAATGCTACATCCACCCACAAGCAAGCCCTTTGGCCCTACTGCACTGTGAAGGTTCACCCTGTAACTGAGAAGAAGACCTATGAGCTGTCTCCGTATCTGGACATTCTTCATCACATATTCCGTGAGACTCTCTTCCCTCGGATCGGGAATCTGGATATGGTCCACTCTTACCTCATGGACATGCTCCTTTTCTGTCAGCATGAGAAGGAAGCAAGCACTGGAGAGAGCCTGGATATCTCTCATGTCATGTGGTCTGAACTTCCATCTGCCGTGTCTGAGCGCAAGTGTCCTATCTATGGTCCCTTCATCATGAGGCTCATTGAGAGGGCCTGGGCACAGACTTATCCCAGAGTGCTGCTAGAGACTGGAGACTTGGTTTCTCATGAGATCAAGCATCTGAGGAAGAAGGACAACTAGACAGCGCCTCACACAGGGGGTCCATCTGCTACTGCTGCCACAGGGGGCCCGTCTACTGCTGCTGCTGCCATGGGGACCGAGGGTGAGGCTGCTACTGATGCTCATGAGGAGGAATTTGGCCACTCTAGTGCAGAACCATCGTGGGCACAAAAGCTCAAGCGCAAGATGAAGAAGCTTTTCTGCATGGAGTCCCATGGTCAGTACATGACTCATGTGGCGGAGAAGCATGCCAGGACGCGCCACAAGGAGATCATGCGTTAGTTGGGAGCACCAGTTGCCAGTGGGTATGAGGGTCAGATCACTGAAGAGGAGGACTAGATTCATCAGAATTGCCACTGGACCGACTCCGATGTCGAGCAGTTTTCGACCCACGACGAAGATGCAGAGATGTGATGTTCGAGATCTTCCTCCTCCCATCACCTGGAGTCGTAGTGTTACTCTATGCCCTTTTTGGTGTCTCGCTGCCAAAGGGGGAGAGAGTGTAGGGATTTGCTTCTTGTGTCGTGCTTTGAGTCGTCTTGTGTTTTCTTGTGTGTTCCTTCTTTGGTTTGGTTTGGTGTGAGACCTAAGTCCTAGTCATATGGTGTAAGACATATGCTCCCTATCGCTACCTTATTACTTATGTCATTTCAGAGTACTGTAGTTTATTGTGAGATGCATGCTTGTCCTGTTTACTCACTTCTCTCATATATATTGTGCTTAGTATTGTTGGACTATAAAATATAGGAGGGGTGTTGATCCGAATGTGTGTGTCGTGCCATATCTAGGTGCACACATTCTGTGGGAGCCCGTCTATATTTTGTAGTTCTTAGTTTTCTTCGTTTCATTTATTTTCCTTGCGCAAATCCCTAGTTATCATCAATCCACCAAAAAGGGGGAGATTGTTACGGCATATCTCTCTCAAGGTAGTTTTGGTGATTGATGACAACATGTTTGCGGACTAATCCTGTGCTTTGAATTATTCACAGATTCTCCCCTCGCACGAGACGCTTTCTTTCCCTCAGAGTGCATTTCAAGACGGTGTAGCTCTTTCGTTTCTTTCTCGGTGGACTAGTTGCGTAGAGGGCACCGTACTATCAAGAGGGGGTCCGCTGGGGTTTTGCATGGGTGGAATCATCACGTACACATCAGCTTCTCACCCTCCGAGCTTTTCCTGTCCATTGAAGAGATCTCTCCTCTCTTCCTTGTTCTGTCTGGGTCTAAGCGGCAGTACCGCGCACCCAGCGGTAGTACCGCTGAGAAGCCACAAGCGGCAGTACCGCTTCACAGCGGTAGTACCGCCGTGGCTCCACAACAGTAGCACCGCTGGGGGCCTGGCACCTCCGCCTGGTCCTCAGCTTCTTTGAGAGATCCCTTCTCCCTCTCTCTCTCACTCCAGCGGTAGTACCGCAATGCCTGCGGTACTACGGCCGAAGGGTCACAAGCGGCAGTACCGCTCCACAGCGGTACTACCGCCCTTGACCCCACTGCCGTAGTACCGTTGGGCAGTCTGGCTCCTACCGCCTCGATTCGAGAGGTCTTTTTCTCGTGTCGGGTTTTGCGGCACTAGTCACGGTTGTAGTGGCGGTAGTACCGTTTCTCGAGCGGTAGTACCGCCCTACCACCGCGGTAGTACCGCAGTTGGATTTTTTCCTGAAGGAAATATGCCCTAGAGGCAATAATAAAGTTATTATTTATTTCCTTATAATCATGATAAATGTTTATTATTCATGCTAGAATTGTATTAACCGGAAACATGATACATGTGTGAATACATAGACAAACAAAGTGTCACTGGTATGCCTCTACTTGACTAGCTCGTTAATCAAAGATGGTTATGTTTCCTAACCATGAACAATGAGTTGTTATTTGATTAACGAGGTCACATCATTAGTTGAATGATCTGATTGACATGACCCATTCCATTAGCTTAGCACCCGATCGTTTAGTATGTTGCTATTGCTTTTCTTCATGACTTATACATGTTCCTATGACTATGAGATTATGCAACTCCCGTTT